>NC_065447.1:138828339-139038340 GCF_917563875.1 Diabrotica virgifera virgifera
TCATGTAACCACATCTGCCGTGTTGGGTTCTGATTCGGTTCAGCATAGACCATGTGTGGCGTGGTAAGTCAAAGCCTGGTGGTTTTTGTGTGATGTAGGGTAAGTTGCTATTTTGTTGTTCCATCCATTCTCGAGTCCATGTTGTCGTTAAATTGAACTCACCCTCCACAGCAACTTTTGCTGTTTTTATTGGCAGGTTCTCGTTATCTACTATCTTTCTGTACTCACTAGTGAGTGCGTGCATGCGTCGTAGTTTGGGTGGTGGAATGTGGCTCAGTACTGGGAGCCATTGCGTAGGGGTGGATTTGATAACTCCAGCAATCATTCTCATTGTATTATTTAATTGGGCATCTATTGTGTGTATATGTGGGCTGTTAAGCCATGCTGAAGAGCAGTATTCCGCAGTTGAAAAGACTAGGCCCAAGGCAGATGATCGCAAGGTGGAAGCCGATGCTCCCCATGTTGTTCCGCACAGCTTCTGGATGATGTTGTTTCTGGATTTAAGTTTTTCCGCTGTTTTTGTCAGATGTTCCTTGAATGATAGTGTTCTGTCAAGAGTCACCCCAAGGTACTTTGGTGTTTTATTGTAGGCGAGTGTGGTGTTTTCGAACTGAATATTGAGTATTCTTCCTGCAAGCTTGTTATTAAGGTGGAAACTGGAAACCTCTGTTTTCGTACCGTTTGGTTGGAGCCTCCATTTACGGAAATATTTTCCCACTATGTGTAAGTCCGCCTTGAGGATTTCATCTGTTTCTTCAAATGACTTACACTTTGTTGCAAGGACCCAGTCATCGGCGTAACCAAACTTTCTTGATCTGGTTTCTGGTATATCAGATATGTATAGGCTAAACATAATATCAGGACAGATCCCTGAGGCAGTCCATTCTTCAGTTTCCTTGGGGTGCTGATGTCAGATCCCATGACCACGTGAATCGTTAGGTCGGCTAGCACGCTGTTGATTATTCGAGCGGTGGATTTACAGGGGATGGTAAGGAGGAGCTTGTATATCATGCCTTCTCTCCCGACTGTATCGTAGGTCGCTTTTAGGTCTATGAATGTGGCTGCAGTTTTAAGTTTTCGCTGGAACCCTGCCTCAATAAATGTGGTAAGTGAAAGAACCTGATCTGCGCAGCTTCTTTTGGGTCGGAAACCTGCCTGATCAACCGGTATTGTTTCAAGCAGCTTTGTGCTAATTCTATTGTAGATAAGGAGCTCTAGAAGCTTAAACGTAACCGATAGTAGGGCTATTGGTCTGTAATTCTTAGGGTTGTTATCATTTGGTTTTCCTGGTTTTAATATGGCAGTGACCTTCGAGCGTTTGAGTTCCTGTGAAATGATCATTCTAAATGTTTGTAATAAAATTGTTAAAAAAATAATTTTTTCTCAATCCAGCTTTCTTGCTTTTATATTTATTTTTCTCATTTACTAATCACTATAAGCATCATGTGTTATACATTTTTGAAATCAGTACAACGAGGACAATGCAAATATGAAATAAAAAAGGTGGTAGTAATTTACAAAAATTTAAGGGATGGTACGGGGGTGAGAGGGTGATTTTTCAGCAAGCTTAAATATGGCATAATGTATCCCTCTTCAATTATTATTTGAGGTATTTTTGCGCTTTTCTTAAAAATCAGTGGTTTAAAAGTTATTTAAGGTGGACAGTTTTATCTGAAGAGCACTGTGTAAAAAATAAAACTTTCAATAAATTAGGGCAGAATGCAAAGGAGTGGTGGGAAGACTAAATTAAGTAAATCGATTGAAGGTCTGTAATGATTTATTTTTGATTTTATGATTCATATTTTCCAAGAATATTTAAAACTTTTGAGTAAACGAGTTTGGGAGCGTCTTTTCCAAATAAGTAGTCCATGTGGTTCCAAGTGGGAAGCGGAACCCAATACTTTTCCTTACAACTTTTAAGTTCACCATGAAGTCTATTTACATCTGCTTCACTTGACAACCAATCATTAGAACTATAAATAAGATGAATGGGTGCACTTATTTTAGATAAATTATAGTCAGGGGCTGTTTCGGAACCGTTATAATAGTATCTGTTTTTGGTTGGTCCAAAGTCATATTTACGGAAACGCCCAGATTCGACTTCTTGTGCATAATGAAGAACCTGTTTGGTAGATGCACCAGCTGGGTAATGGGCATAAATCAGAACAGTGTCGGCAGGATCCATCTGATCTGGACTAAATCCAGATATTGCGAAAATAGAAATTTTACAATATACCTACAAAAAAAAATAATAGAGATTTTGGTTTGCATATGAAAGGTGCAGGTGAAAAACTAGCTAAGTCAAATTTTATGATTTTAAGATGTAGCAATTTTAAAGTTCAAAGCGCTACAAACACTAAAGCTTTTGGAGTCAGAATTTATTTTTTATCATTATGTTTTTAAATTATCTGAGATCCAAGGTAAAAACTTTAAGCGTTAAATTTTTTTTGACAGAATAATCAAGAAAATATTTTTATAATTTTGGGTCTATAAAAATAGTGAAACAAAACTGAACTTAAAAAATTCTCCAGTATTCTGGTATGCAATCGATTAACTAAAATGAAAAACGTGACATGAATAGAAGCGAGGAACCCGACTTAGTTCCTTTTTGCTCGGTACTGCATGGACTTATCACGTTATTCCCCTGTACAGGATATTTTTCCTATTAAATATTTTCCACCGTATCGTGTTTTTCTCCTAAGAGGTATATTTACAAAAAAATCTAACGTATGTTCTATATTCTATAGGATAACGTCAATATCTTAAATTGGCCAAATCTTGACTTAACCGGTTGATCGCCTGTACCCTTCATATAACAACTGCAGTGTTATAATTTGTATGGTTATGTCAACGATCAATATTGTAACGAAAAGGTTAAATTGGATCCGTATTTATCCGATCCGTTCCGACGTCGGTTTGAAAACAATCTCAAGGTATTAAATGGCAGCACCTACATTGGTACACCCTGAAATCGCTACAAGAATTGCTAAATAGAATTAACGATTATTGCATTCGATACGGACTAAAAATAAACAAGAAAAAAACTAAATTTATGATTGTCTCAAAAACAGAACATGGAAATGAAAGGTTAATGATAGAGCAAACCCAAATAGAAAAAGTAAAGACATACAAATATCTGGGAACCTGGGGAAGACACTACTTACAAACAAAGACCTTCAGTTGCCTCTCACATTGAGGGCTCTAAGATGCTACATATTTTCTATATTGCTATACGGAATGGAAGCTTGGACATTGAAGAGACAACACATAAGAAGAAGAGAAGCGTTCAAAATGTGGTGTTACTGAAGAATATTGAAAATTTAGTGGGTTCAAAGGATTACCAATGTTGAAGTGCTACGACGTTTAAATAAGGAGTTAGAAATTATGAAAAGTATAAAACTAGAAAACTGGAATATTTGGGTCACATTACCAGAGGAGAAAAATATGAGCTGCTGAGAATTATTATGCAAGGAAGGATCCAAGGAAGAAGAAGCATAGGAAGAAGACGCATCTCCTGGCTGAGGAACCTTAGAGAATGGTTTAACTGTAGTTCATTACAACTATTCAGAGCAGCAGCCAACAAAGTGACCATAGCCATTATGATATCCAACCACCGATAGGAGACATAACTTTAAGAAGAACCTACATTAGATCCCGTAAATCGCCCGATAAGTTACAGCAGAGAAACAGGTTCGACGTCGGTCGATATCGGATCGGATCGGAGAAAAACGGATCCAATGTAGGCACCGCCATTTAATACCATTGCTTTATTTTTTAATCCGTCGGATTGGAGAAATACGGATTCAATCTAGGTGACGCCTAAGTAAAACCGGCTAGATGCAAGGTCATGCGATATACAGCTGGGCGAACCTTCTGGAAAATAACCTGTTTTGTATACAGTGATGAGCGCGCTAATAGAGAGATATCGCAAAGGTAAACGTTAATAGCGTGTCAAGACGTAAATAACGGATAAAGGTCTATTTCAACACAAGCATCAAGAGAGTTATCGCAAATGTTCTGGGAGCTGGGCTTAACGTTATTATAATCCAGGAACCGAAGCTTTTTACTTCGCAATTTATACAGACTGGAGCGATTTGTTTGAAAATTTGAAAATAAGTAGTGGATAGTCCAAGGATCACAATCTATATGGTGCTGAAAGGCGCTTTTCCATGGGGGTGGTTGCCACCCCGTCTCAGGGGTGGAAATTTTTTATTAGAGTTTGACTACAAAAGTTGATAAAAACATTTTTGCACGATTGATCATTTTTGACTGTTTACCGTGACAGATTTTACGTCAGTAGGTGACATTTACTAGCAACTCGACAAGTAATCCAACTCGACGGTAAGTACTCCAACTCGACGGTAAGTAATTCACTTACCGTCGAGTTAAAAAATCTCTTAATTTTAATTTATTTTTTGAAAGAATAAAGAAAACTAACGAATTATTTATTAATATTGAAACTTATGGTACAATTTGTTAATTTTTCTCTTCAAATACGCGATCAAAGTTGAAAACTTGGAAATATCAATGCCATCATAAAGAAAAACGGTGGATTTAATCAGTGAATATTCTGCCCAGAGGCTTCCAGGAGCTTTCAACTGCATATGTCTTTGAACGAAATATGCCAATAGAGTCTTTTCTTCGATTCTTAAATTCTTGCCTTCGCACCATTTTTTAAAACTTTGGTAGGTATTTTGATAACGGATTTTGGATTTTTCGGGAATAATTGCCGAACACCCTTCTTCCCAAGCCCGTTCAATTTCTTCAAATTCACTTTCGCTCATATTTTAATTTATAATAATCAAAATTGTACTTAAAATTATTGACCACTGAATAAAAACTCAATTCTCCATTGTTGTTATGCACCCTAGTTACTACCTAACAACCAAAGTATCTATCTTGATAAAATGAATGAAACTAGTCAATATGACGAAAATGTTTAATTTTATAATTTATAATGGTATCAATCGTGCAAAAAACGTTATAAGCATGTCGAACGTTAAGGGTAACCGATCTCAGACAATAATTGGAGTCGTCGCTCCGCTCCTCCTCCAAACAATTGTCTTCGATCGGTATAAAAACCTTACCGATCTCCATACTTAATATACTATTATTCTAAGCAAAATACGTTGTATACATTTTTTGATAAAATTAATAGTTTTCGATTTATTCGTTATCGAAAATGTTATAACAGTTTTATATCTAAAAAATCAATGTTTTTCGATGGTATACTCATTTACGATTCACTCAATTTTTGCCGAAGAAAAAATTTTTTCAAACCAAGTTCTTGGGAATTAAATAACGTAAAATTTCATACTAAAGATTTTTTTTAATCTTTGATGCTAATTTTTCTATTCTGAAGATAATGCCATTTTTTACCAAATTACAAAAATTCGTTATTCGTTTTATACTTCAGTTTTTTAAAAACTGATCACTCTAAGCAAGTCAAACTTTTAAAATCTATTAATAATAATATATAAATAAAGAAGAATGAATAAGGCCAATGACTAAAACACCGCTAACTTACATTATTATGCTACCAATTGGATTTCTCCTTTTTTTTTTCAAAAAAATATATTGATTTTTTAATCGTAATTTTTTATGTTTTATCTTAGAAAGGTTATTAAAAAAATTTTTTGTAGGTTTTTATAAGATCCATAAAGCTATTAATATTAAATATTTTTAAAATCCTCAGTCACAAAAAGAGGTGACATTGAAAGGGTTGACGAAGGTAGTTTATGCATGTTATTCCAAGTTTTAATTGTCAATATCTCACTCAATTTTTTCCGTAGAATAGTATATATTGTATAACAAGAGAGAAAAAGACATATTTCTCACGAGCGCAGAAGTTTGTTGGCACGAGCCGAGGTACGAGGCGAGTGCCGCAAATCAAGCGAGGGAGAAATATGTCGTTTTCTCACGTGTTATGCATTGTACTTTTTCTATGGATGCGTTTTTGTCAAGAGTTCAATCTTCAAAATTAAATAATTTAGGTGCTACTATGTAGATTATATGCCAAAATTGAAATAAAATACATATTATATACATATGGAGGTATTTAATATTCTTAATATTTATATACTTTGATTTATTTAAAATTATAGTAACCAGTTATATTTGAACAGTTTTCAAAGGTAACTCCTCGTAATCGTTTTGATTTGACACATTTTATTTGACAAATATATTTGTGTTTGTATTGTGCATGTTACCATGGAAACCGCGATTCTACGTATGGAACCCGTGAGAAAAAAATTTTCTCACTGCAATGGCCGACTTTTCTCACACCCTGAGAAATTGTTCGTTTTGAATGTATGTAAGTAGTGAAAGAAGTTGCATATGGTATAGCATCCATAGAAAAAAAAATTTGCGAACCAATTTCTTGGGAATTATATGAGCTACAATTTTATATTTAAATATTTTTTCTTATCTCTGATGCTAATTTTTCTATTCTGAAGAAAAGGGCAATTTTTACCAAACTACAAAAACTAATAATTCTAAGCCGATCAAACTTCTAAAACCTATTAATAATACACTGAGCGGCACAAAAAGTGGCCACCCCACAAAATGGGTAATTTTTGATGTCGTCAATTTTCTAAATCTGTCGTCCGATTTAAGTGATATTTTTAACATTTTATAGCCTTATTCTTTAACAATATCGCTGTAATAAAATTATTGCTAGACAGGTAAATGATCATTGTATACCGGGTGTACCAATCAAACTGTGTCTTATTCTCAAAGTTCACCACACCCTGTGTAATATTCTAGCATTTATAAAATATCGAAATTAAAACCCAACTTAGCCGCAGGTTTTCTTAACATTCTGTTTTTTTATTCATTCGTTTATGTTGGATAATAAAAAAGTTAGGTACTTTAACAACTAGCCATGTTCTTCATTAATACAGAGTGTTTCTAAATAAGTGCGACAAACTTTAAGGGGCAAATCTGCATAAAAAAAATAATGGCAGTTTGCTTTATAAACACATGTCAGCAAATGCTTCGTTTCCGAGATACTGGATGTTGAATTATTTTCTTACAAACTGACGATTTATTTATTGCTCTAAAACCGGTTGAGATATGAAAATGAAATTTGGTAGGTTTTAAGATACAGTTATTGCATATTTTTTGACATACAACTAAGAATTTTATATTCACCATTGGCGTGCATGCCGGTAATATTACCTGTCGTATTACCCGTATGCGCGCCAATGGAGAATATAAAATCCTTAATTGCATATCAAAAAATGTGTAATAACTGTATCTTAAAACCTACCAAATTTCATTTACATATCTCAACCCGTTTTAGAGCAATAAATAAATCGTCAGTTTGTAAGAAAATAATTCAACATCCAGTATCTCGGAAACGAAGCATTTGCCGACGTGTGTTTATAAAGCAAGCAGCCATTATTTTTTTATGCAGATTTGCCCCTTAAAGTTTGTCGCACTTATTTAGAAGCACCCTGTATTAATGAAGAACATGGCTAGTTGTTAAAGTAACTAACTTTTTTATTATCCAACATAAGCGAATGAATCAAAAAACAGAATGTTAAGAAAACCTGCGGCTATAGTTGGGTTTAAATTTCAATATTTTATAAATGCTAGGCTAGAATATTACACAGGGTGTGGTGAACTTTGAGAATTAAACACAGTTTGATTGGTACACCCGGTATACAATGATCATTTACCTGTCTAGCAATAATTTCATTACAGCGACATTGTTAAAGAATAAGGCTATAAAATGTTAAAAAAATCACTTAAATCGGATAACAGATTTAGAAAATTCACGACATCAAAAATTACCCATTTTGTGGGGTGGCCATTTTTTGTGCCGCTCAGTGTACATAAATAAAGAAGATCAAATGAGGTCAATGACTAATTTTAATTAGGGTGGTGATTAGAGGGTTGTTTCCGATCACTTTTTGCTGAAAAAAATAGGCAACGGCATTCTTTTCATTCTTTTCATTTCATTATAGTCACTTCATGTTTGAGCTGGAGACTTTTTTATTTCGGGTGATAGATGTTTTTAAATGCTTTAAATTAGTTTGAACAAGTTATCCTCGAAGAATGCATAGTTTTCCCTTCTTTTGACTTTGAAACTACAATTTTTAGCATTTGACGAAGAAGGGCTAACATATACTAAAGTATAGCTCAATTACTATTGGTCTTAAAGAAAATAAAAAAAAAACAGTTTTGTTTATTTTTTCAAAAGGTACATTTTTGTTAAGTAAAGTTGTTCTGATGAAACGAAATTTTTTTGAGTTATTAGCAGAAAACTGATTAAAAACATTAACATTGATTTTTTCGATATAAAACTAACACTTTCGATAGCGAATAAATCGAAAACTATTAGTTCGAAAACTTTTTGAGTTATTAACAGAAAACTGATTAAAAACATTGATTTTTTCGATCTAAAACTCAAACTTTCGATAGCGAATAAATCGTTTTTTGCTTACAATGAATGTTTTTACCAACTTTTCTGGTCAAAATATAATAAAAAATTTCCACCCCCGAGATAGGGTGGAACCAGCCCCATGCTAACAGCGCCTTTTGGCATCATATAGATTTTGATCCTTGGACTATCCACTACTTATTCTCAAATTTTCAAGCAAATCGAAAAATTCTGTAAAAATGGCGAGGTTTTGTCCTATTTTAAGCTTCATTACTTGGATTATTATGTCATTATATTATGACAACCTACTTTTGGGATTAAAATGTAACCTGGAAATTAATGCTGAGGAATACTGTAATTGTTTTTTTTTATTGAAAAATGGATTTGGATATTGAGCAGGTTGACATGCATTTGAATGATTTAACCAATAAAAAATACAGGGTGTAACAAAAATACAGGTCATAAATTTAATCACATATTCTGGGACCAAAAATAGTTCGATTGAACCTAACGTACCTAAGTACAAATGTGCATATATAAAAAGTTACAGCCCTTTAAAGTTACAAAATGAAAATCGATTTTTTCCAATATATCGAAAACTATTAGAGATTTTTTATTGAAGCTGGACATGATTCATTCTTATGGCAGTAGTATCTTAAGAAAAAATTATAGTGTAATTTGGACAATCCATAAAAATTTTATGGGAGTTTTGTTCCTTAAAACCCCCCCAAAATTTTGTGTATGTTCCAATTTAATTATTATTGTAGTACCATTAGTTAAACACAATATTTTAAAAAGTTTTTTGCCTCTCAGTACTTTTTCGAAAAGTCAGTTTATATCGAGGTATTTTGAATATTTGTCAAATCCACCACATATTTGTATATGGTTTAGTACGATTATGGAGACTTGGTAATAATATGAACATTTATTTATGATTTACATTTTTAGGTATATTTTGAACCATATTAAAAAAGAAGCCACATCTCGATAAAAGGTGACTTATCGAAAAAGTACAAAGAGGCAAAAAAGTTTTAAAAACACTGTGTTTCTAAACCGCAGTAATAGTTTAATTGGAACGTACACAAACATTTGGGGGGTTTAAAGGAACCAAACCTCCATAAATTTTTTATGAAAACATATTAAAAAAGAAGCCGCAACTCGATAAAAACTGCCTTATGGAAAAAATACATGGAGGCAATAAGTTTTAAAAATCTTTAGTTCAACTAATGGTACCACAATAATAATTTAATTGGAACGTACACAAAAGTTTAGGAAGGTTAAAAGAAACAAAACCCCCATAAAATTTTTATGGGGTGCACAAATTTTACTATAATTTTTCTTTAAGATGTTCCTGCGATAATAATGCCACATGTCCATTTTCAATAAAAAAACTCTAATAGTTTTCGATATATTCGAAAAAATCGAGTTTTATTTTGTGACTTCAAAGGGCTATAACATTTTTATGTACATATTTGTACCAAGGTAAGTTAGGTTCATTCGAATTATTTTGGGTCCTAGAATATGTAATTTAATTTATGATCTGTATTTTTGTTACACCCTGTATAAATATTCAGTATAAAAATAATATAAAATATCTAAATAACTAATATCCTAACCACACAAGTAATCTACGGTAGACAAAATAAGAACGCAACGTGTTTCTCAACATAGGAAACAAGATGATTCACAGTTTTTAGTTTATAAAATTTGTATTCTATAATAGTTATTTATGATATAAGTGTTAAAAGTACACGTTTAAGGCACGCATGTGAAAGTTTTGCAAATGAGCGATAGCGAGTTCTGCAATTCACATAAGTGCCTTAAAAATGTACTTTTTAACACGCATAGCATACAATATTTTTTCTACAAACGTAATTACAGGACAATATCTACAAAAACCTTTACTTGAACTTGACTGACATTCCATTTTTATATTTTTTTGACATTAGATCAAAATTGCCTATACGCTCTGAGCTTCGCTGGTGTCGCTCCTGGCGGATTACTAATTCAACTTTCACCGGTAATTTTTAAATTTATTATTTAATTGCAATCGCTTAATATTTACAACGCAAAAAAGTAATTAAATTGTAATCGATTTTTTTAAGATTTTGCTAATCATTTTGACGTTCTTTTGATAAAATATGAATTTCTTACTTCGGATACTTTCACAATTATCGTGTAGATGGCGCTAAGATTTTAGATTAAATTATAATTACATATTACGGAACATTAAAAAACTTAAATTCAGTATTTAAAACGTAAGTATATTTAAGGTAAAACTATATACCACAGCTTTGACCAACTATTTTTTATAATTAATGTTTTTAATTTTAATTTTAAATTAATCACTTTGACATTTATGTCAAATTTCCGGTAAACGTTTACAGACTTGCCACTACTGGCGCTCGTGAATTTGTAAATATCGCCTCTACGTACGAGCTCACAGCGTCCCAAACAGCACAGTACGTTTTGAGTACGTACAATTTTGGTACTGTACGTACATGATGTAAAATGTACGTTTTAAGTACGTACACTGGGGTACATACCAGTACGTACAGAAGAGTACGTACTATTACGTCTTAAGTATGTACCATGAGAAAAAAGAGCTAAATCACATTTATTATGTTAGGTTATGTTAACCTAACCTAATTTATTTGGCTAGGAACTTTCCACCTCGAGTACAGTTTTGATGTGATAATTCATTGTAGGACAGTTTCATTTATATTTTTTTTTACTTATTTTTGGTGTTGGACCTTATATAGTGTGGTTTCCGAGGTGAGTGTTTTTTAACTTATATAGTCATACTGAAAAATATATTTTGTGAGTGAGGAAGTTAGATAAATGAAATTAAATAAAACTAAATATATTTAAAACAAAACCATTTGGTAAACTTTAAGATTCATAAGTTTTGCTTGTCTTTGTACTTCAATTATGATTTTTTTTTCATATTGGTGAATAAAAAGGTAATTTTAACAATTAGTTCATTTAGGGATCTATTTTAAATTTAAGACATGTCATCAAATAGTAAACATTACAAAAATGCTACAAAGCAATTGAAACGATTTAATGAAATGAATGTGCAAAAAATATCTAGTTTTAATATTTCAGTGAAAAGTGAAATACTAGTTTAGATAATAAAACTATGGATATGGCAGACGCTAATGATAATTCAATGGATGTTTTTGAAAATTTAGAACATCATCCATTACCACACTCTCTTTCAGACACACTCTGTTTTGAATATGAGAATATATTATTAGAAGATGAAAAATGTATTAGTGATACTACGGAGGATACTACATATATTAAAAGTCTTACCAGTAGCAGTAGCTTATCAGAAAGGTGCTGTAAACCTAATATTACACATGTGGTTATTAATGACCTGTTAAATATGTTAAAACCATATCATCCTGAATTACCCCGAGATGCTAGAACTCTGTTACACACTCCAAGGAAAACTATTCTACAGCCAATAAATTCCGGTCACTTTGTTCACTTTGGATTGAGAAATTGTTTGCAAAAACTACTGTCTCAGTATTCTGGAAAAGAGTGTCTTGATACTGTAGATATTTTAATTAATATAGATGGTCTTCCACTTTCAAAAAGTTCATCCAGTCAAGTGTATCCAATTTTATGCAGTTTATATCCGAAACAGGGGCCAGTTGGTATAGTTGGTATATATCACGGTTATGAGAAACCCAAAGCTTGTAATTTATTTTTAGAAAAATTTGTAAAAGATGCCATAGAAATAATTAATAACGGTATGAGATATGAAACTAGAACTTATTTTATTAAAATTAAAGGTTTTATTTGTGATGCTCCTGCTAAAGCATACATTACATGTACTAAAGGTCATTCTGGTTACATGTCTTGCAGTAAATGTGACATTAAAGGGGTTTACACTAATATTATTTGTTTTCCTGACACGAAGAATTTTCATTTGAGCACTGCATAAATTTGACTGTATTTAAAGTACATTTGACTGTAATTAAATGCATTACGTAACAAAGATATGTACTATACATTTAACTATAATTTATTGGGCTTAAAATAAACCATTTAAGGGTACTAGAGGGACATCAGTCTTAACAGATTTTTTAAAATTATTGTAAAAAACAACCCACTTCTAAATTTCTAAATATTTTGAGCAGTTGCAAAAATGAATTGATTTTCGGAGACACACAAGGCAGACATACATTTAGCAGTATTATTTATTTATATGGGTGTATTTTCATGGGTTAATTAATGCTTCAGTTAATGATGGTTGTGATAAAATATTCTTTATCAAAATTATCGAGTTTTATAATTTGATATTCTTTCTTTATAGAAGCGGCAATAAAAAGTGAAAAATGTAGTGATAAGAAGGTGGCGGAGCAAGAAATTGGACGATGGTTGCGGAGAGCCGGGGATCGCTTAAAAACTTTCAAGGAAAATGAATCAGAATAAAAATTGAATTTATTTTTTTTAAAATAATAAAGGTATATTCACCTATATTTACTTTTGTTTACATAAATCATCATAAGTGTGTATAGTATGTACATAATATGTATATACAGTGATGAGCGCGCTAATAACCGGCAAAATAGCGCAAAAGATGGAAAACATATTAAATTGTGAGATAAACAGAAATAAAACTAGTAGAGTTGTTAAATTTAGCAATATTAACATTACTCTGGGATAATTAGCAAAATACAAGGAAAAGTTATTTACCAGCAATTTTATTGCTGGAATCGAATCTTATGATTGTATATATTAATAATATAGGTATGCAAAGTCCGCAGATAGTGTGCTACTTTTTTTATAAACAAAATGGCGCCCGAAAATCGTGTTTTTTTCAATTTTTGCTCTATAACTCCAAAGATTTTAACTTTACACCAAAAACACTCAAATAAAAATTCACCGCAATTAAATTCTGCATAGAGACGTGTTTTTCCCGATTCACTTCGACGAAAACTTTCCCCGTAAAAAGCGGGTTTTTCCAACAAAATCTTTAATTTTCAACTAAAATTTTAGATAAGTAATTGTTAATCAATAATTAAATAAGTTGGTAATGCAAAAGCCCTTTTTGTATAGATTATAATTCCAGAAGCCGATGGAAATTGAATGAACAATTTAGCAACAATTGAATTGTTAATTAAAAATTTACAGTCTCTATAATAACGACAATAATTATGATGCATAAGAATAACTATAACTTTTTCATAAAAAGACACTATACCTATCTAATGTACTTTACAGAATTGAAATTAAGCGGCCTCAGGAATATTTTAAAATTATAAACAATTTTTTGGCTTATAAACAAATAGAATATCTCGGGAAATATTAAACTAAGTTAAATTGTAAAAACGGCATTCGAAAAACAGCGGCAGGGAGCTTCTTTTAAAAGAAAAAATGTTTAATTATGATGAGTAGTTCCTGAGATACAACCGGTCAAAGTTGACCAGAATTTACGGCAAAGAGATAAACAATAGGATCATAATTTTCAAACCATCATCTTTTTTTTTGTCCTATTTCTCCACACCAATTTTCATATCCTTAAAATACTCATAACATATATTATTTTAATAAAAACTATCGATAATACGTGTGAAAATGATCTAAAATAGCAAAATTCCAATCAAAAATTAGGTTGGAGAAACTGTAACCCTCAAAGTTCAAAATCGGTATACGTTAAAAAATGCATTTTCTCGGCTTACCATGGAGCAATTTCCTTCATTCTTTTTTTGTTCCCAAGTAACTCAAGTAGAGCCATCGAACTAGCGCATTATTAAATGTCAGACTTGCTTTTGTTTTGTTATAATAGATTAATTTATTTATAACAACACAAAACTACATATTTTTTCCAGTTGTTTGCTTTTTTTTACATAAATTTACTACAGGTGTACCTTTTAAAGTTAAAAACATAAATATTCTCATTTGAAAGCTGTATAATTATTTAAACAATTTTTATTTAAACAAATTAAAATTTTGTGTTATAATAAATAAATTAATTAATTATAACAAAACAAAAGCAAGTCTGACATTTAATAATGCGTTAGTTCGATGGCTCTACTCGAGTTACTTGGGAACAAAAAAAGAATGAAGGAAATTGCTCCATGGGAAGCCGAGAAAATGCATTTTTTTAACGTATACCGATTTTGAACTTTGAGGGTTACATTTTCTCCAACCTAATTTTTGATTGGAATTTTTGGCAATTTTCACACGTATTATCGGTAGTTTTTTGTTATAATAATATACGTTATGAGTATTTTAAGGATATGAAAATTGGTGTGGAGAAAGAGGAAAAAATAAAAAGGTAATGTTTTGAAAATTATGATCCTATTGTTTATATATTTGCCGTAAATTCCGGTCAACTTTGACCGGTTGTATCTCAGGAACTACTCATCAAAATTAAACATTTTTTCTTTTGAAAGAAGCTCCCTGTCACGGTTTTTCGAATTCCGTTTTTACAATTTAATTTAGTTTAATATTTCCCGAGATATTCTATTTGTTTATAGGCTAAAAAATTGTTTATAATTTTAAAATATTCCTGAGGCCGCTTTAATAGTCCAATTTCAATTCTGTAAAGTACATTAGATAGGTATAGTGTCTTTTTATAAAAAAATCATTGTTATTCTTATGTATCATAATTATTGTCGTTATTATAGCGACCGTAAATTTTTAATTTCCAATTCAATTGTTGCCAAACTGTTTATTTAATTTCCATCGGCTTCTGGAATTATAATCTATACAAAAAGGGCTTTCACATTACCAAGTTATTTAATTATTGATTAACAATTACCTATCTAAAATTTTAGTTGAAAATTAAAAATTTTGTTGGAAAAACCTGCTTTTTACGGGGAAAGTTTTCGTCGAAGTGAATCGGGAAAAACACGTCTCTATGCAGAATTTAATTGCGGTGAATTTTTATTTGAGTTTTTTTGGTGTAAAGTTAAAATCTTTGGAGTTATAGAGCAAAAATTGAAAAAAACACGATTTTCGGGCGCCATTTTGTTTATAAAAAAAGTAGCACACTATCTGCGGACTTTGCATACCTATATTATTAATACATACAATAATAAGATTCGATTCCAGCAATAAAATTGCTGGTAAATAACTTTTCCCAAAAATGGCCTATTCTCCGATAATCAGCCCAGACTACATATGAATTGATATTACATTGATTGTTTCCCACCTGTAGACGTATCAGAGGAGTATGTCAACTAAAACTGTCACTGTGACAGTGGCATTTCTCAAAATCATCCGATACGTCTAAAGGTGGGAAACAGTCAATATAATGTCAATCTACAAGTTACTATCGCTAAATTTAACACCTCCACTAGGTTCATCCCTTTTTATCTCACAACTTAATATGTTTTCCATCTTTTGCGTTATTTTGCCGGTTATTAGTGCGCTCATCACTGTACAGGGTGAGGCAAATAAAGGGCCTATTAGAAATATCTCGAGAACTAAAGGCAACAGAATCATGAAAATTGGAATAAAGGGGTTTTGAAGGATGATCTATTATCCGGAAGGGGTATAACCGGAAGTTGCAAAGAGATGAAAACATTTTCGTTTAATAGATCATCCTTCAAAACCCCTTTATTCCAATTTTCATGATTCTGTTGCCTTTAGTTCCCGAGATATTTCTAATAGGCCAGTTATCTGCCTCACCCTATATAGTATGTACTACGTACATACCTTCAATATGTACCTACTAGGTACGTACCTTCAGTACGTACTAGGTACGTACCTTCAGTACGTATTAGGTACGTACCTTCAGTACGTACTAGGTATGTACCATAATTTGGAAAATGTACGTCTTATGTACGTATTAAGTACGAATTTCTTAGAGCAAAGTACGTACATTGTACATACTTTATGTCCCATCATTACGTACTTAGTTTGTCTTATGTACGTACTTGTGCTTACTGGGGTATACGGTCAATACGAACTGCGGTGCCTTAAAAATTTTAAAGCACTAGTGCCTTAAAGTAGAATTTTTAACGCTGGTATGGAGTGCTAAAAATTGCATTTTTAACACGGTTGTAGAACAATTATTCTTTTTAATATAGAAAAAGTATACATTTATTTTAAAAACTTGATATAAGAGATTTTGCTTAGAATTATAATTAGAAAATAATTTTCACCCCAGAAAAGGGGTCGCATCAACCTCCAGGATAAAAGCGCAAGTTAGCACCATGTCACCTTTGTTCCTTGAGGTATCCTCTAACCACTCACTAATTTTCATGAAAATCGAAGGAGGTTCAACGAAATCGGAGGTAATAGCTCATATCCACCTTCAGTGACTGCACTATAAATAGTGGGAAACGTTATCCGGTATTAGCGTAACATTCCCTCTGCGCTTGCGTACATGTCCAAATAGCGTATTCCACTATTAACGTGCGATAAAAATGCTTTTGCGATATGTCTCTAATAACCGGCAAAATAACGCAAAAGATGGAAAACATAATACATTGTGCAATAAAAAGAGATGAAACTAGTAGATGTGTAAAATTATCGGTAGGAACCTATAAATTTACATTATATTTCATAGTTTCCCACCTTTAGACGTATCGGAGGAGTAGGACAACTGTCACTATTTGTATTTGTTTATATTATTATCTGGTGCCTATTATCAGATTAAAATATAACAAAATATACAGTGATGAGAGCGCTAATAACCGGCAAAATAACGCAAAAATGGAAAACTTAATAAATTTTGAAATAAAAAGTGATGAAATTAGTAGAGGTGGAAAATATCGACATAAACGTATAAATTAACATCACATTACATAGTTTCCCACCTTAAGACGTCTGTGACAGAAATATTTTATAAAATTCTACTGTCACAGTGACAGTTGTCATATTCTTCCGATACGTCTAAAGGTGGGAAGCTATGTAATGTAATGTTAATTTATACGTTTATATCGACAATTTGCACCTCCACTAGCTTCAACTCTTTTTATCTCACAACTCAATATGTTTTCCATCTTTTGCGTTATTTTGCCGGTTATAGCGCACTCATCACTGTATAGTAATAAAACAATATATTAAAGATTGGTAGAAATTTTGTTCGAAATTAAATTGTGTAAATCGAAGCACTACTACATTTTACATTTTTTAAATATGTAGGCATATAATTTTTTATTACAATACTAAAATATTTACAGTTAAGTACCTGTTGCTTTTAAAAACTGTTTAAAACGTCACTACAACTATAAACTTACTTTTGCCTCTCTTTTCACAACAATGAAAACCAAAACACAACATTTGTTAGCTTACTGCTGCCATATTGAATAATTTTAGACACGTCGCGCGTCGTTGGAATGCCAAATCAGAGCAAACCTATAACGTTCATCTGCGCTTAGGGCCAAACATTTTTAATGAATTCGCTCACATTTACATTTACTCCCAATCCCAACATTTTTCCCAATCGCGCCTAAAGAAGTATAACTTCAAAACAGACCTAGTATAAAAAGTAATTCGTAAATAAGTTCATGCTGTTCATTCGTAAATAAGTTCATGCTAATAAACTCTATACTGCTAAAGTTTTTTGAAACTTACTGCTCCTATTCCGACGCTACACATAGCGTTGTTAACTAAAACGAAAAATGCGTGGGATGGCATAAACTCGCTTTTTCCAATCATCAATTTATTTCCAAAGACAAATCGACCAAAAGCTAGGGCTCTCACTAATGGACTGACCAGATTTTGCATATATGCCACTGGAGCAAGACTGATGTGTGCCTGTAATGTATTAAATATTATTTACTAAATATATAGTTACCGTAAAAACCCGATTTCAGTTAAAACCCGAATTTACTAGGAAAACTATGGACTTTAGACAATTCTAGATTTAACTAGTGAAAACTAGAACTATCAAATATTTTCAGTTAATTTAAGTTGACAATATAGTTACATAATTTAGTCAAAACTAGTTTTTACTAAACTTTTCAGTAATTTCCAGATTCAAATAAAAATCAGTAAATAATTTGCTGCCGCGGTTGTTTGCAAATCATATTTCTAAAACGTAAAATACCGGACAAGATCATAAAAGTAAAAAATACCAGTCCTTTTAAACACGTTGGTGTGCTATTGTCTTGCATCCAGGCTGCTAACATTTTCTCGACTTGGTTAGTAGACCAGGGCGCATCTGTAAAAATATTAGTACATTTGGACGTTGAGAGGTGACTCAAATTTTTTTGCAGAAATTGCTTGAAAATAACTCAAATAATAATATTTGAGTTATCCTCCCTCTCAAAAAGTTCCGGAACATTGTTTAAATAATCAAAATGTCAAAAAATGAAGGAAAAATTCGATTTTTTTCTTTCGTTTTTTGATTATAACTTTAAAAGAATTCATTTCCGAGAAATGTTGTACTGACATAAAAGTTGCGTAATTAAATTTCCTACAATATAGAATTAGTTGAAAATTTAAAAAATAGTCACCCTGGTTGAAAAATAGCAATAATTGCGAAAAAACCATACAAAAATAAGTATTTGCATTTTACGGTTTCCAACCATCTATGCTACACTTAGGACCTTCACATTTCACCCAGAAAAACTTTAGGATACAGTAAAACAATACTGAGAATTTCATTAAGATCGGTTCAATAGATTTTGCAAAATAAATTTTGCAATCCAGCTTTCGCAAAAAAAAATTCATTTTTTCAAAATGTTACAGGACTAAAAATAAAGAAGTTGAATTTTTTATGCGTATAGAAGTGTACTGTACCTTTCATTTGCAATTTACAAAACCAAAATAGATTAACTACTACGGCGTCAGGAATTTCTTTAAATAAACAATAATTATTGGTGCTACGCGCAGGACAGCGGATAGTTTGCTCTGATTGGGCATTCCAATGACCTTTGATAAGGATTGATACATTTTAATTTTTATTACATTTCGATATAAATAAATAAATTTGTTTATTGTTAAATAAAAACAAATACTCTATCCTTTGAAATAACATTTTTTTTTAGCAAAAACTTTCTTTGTTCATATATTTTAACTTAGAGAAAAAAAGTTTATTATTTTTAAACATGCAATTGTTTAAACAATGTTTCACAAACATTAATAAAATTAGTTTCATTTTTGTGGAATTAAAATATTAAAATACAACAAAATATAGAGTAAGAAAATAATATATTAGATAAAGATTGGAAGAAATGTTGGTGTAAATCAACTTATGTGAATCGAACACCTCTGTCCTGCCCGTAGCACCAAAAATTATTGTTTATTTAAAAAATTTCCTGACGCCGCGGTAATTAATCGATTTTAATTTTGCAAATTGCAAATGATCTGCTAGATTTTCAGTCCTTTAACATTTAAAAAAAATGAAATTTTTTTTGCGAAAGCTGGATTGCAAAATTTATTTTGCAAAATCTATTAAACCGATCTTAATGAAATTTACAGTGTTGTTTTACTATATTATAATGTTTTTTTGGATAAAATATGAAGGTCCTAAGTGTAGCATAAATGGTTGAAAGACGTAAAATGCGAATACTTGTTTTTGTATGTTTTTTTTTCGGAATTATTGCTATTTTGCAAGAAGTGTGACTATTTTTTAAACTTTTAATCAATTCTATATTGTAGCAAATTTAATTACACAACTTTTATGTTAGTACAACTTTTCTCAGAAATAAACAGTTTTAAAGTTATAATCCAAAAAACAATAAAAAATCGAATTTTTCCTTCATATTTTGACATTTTGATTATTTAAACAATGTTGCGGACCATTTTGAGTGGAAGGATAACTTATATATAATTATTGAGTTATTTGCAAGCAATTTCTGCAAAAAAAATTGAGTCACCTCTCAACGTCCATCTCAAAAGAGATGCGGCCTGGACTATAGCTCGGTCGACTGAACCTTGACTCTTGCTGTGCCTTGGTTTTCCATGAACTAATTTTGCCTCAGGCCAGTATGACATTACCCCATTTATAACTACATTAACGAACTCACGGCCATTATTGGAATGTAAAATGCATGGTGCGCCAAAAGTCAAGAATATATCCGTCAATTGATAAGCAACTTCTGTCGCCCTCTTACTTTGCAATGGTCTCAATAAAACAAATTTTGTTAAATGGTCTTGATAAACCATATTAAACTTATAGCAGTGATTCTCTTGTGATTGCATATCGATCAAATATATCTAACAGCGACTATTCATTTCTGAATGCAATATAGGTTTCGACACAAGACAATTATTCGCTTTACTCTTCTTACGTTAGCAGGTTTCATACATTGATATAAAATTATTGAACATATCAATTGTCATATTTGCGAATTTTATTGCGGTTTTTGTCTTCAACCTATTTCAACCTTCATGACCCATAGCAACGTATGCTGTTTCAATTAAGTATGCCTAAAATGTCTTCAGCAGTTACATAATATTTGATGGGTTCAGTTCTAGAAGCAAACTTTTTTATTTCGCCAACTTCAACAATTCTAAATCATTTTGGAGTTTTCTTGGCAGACAATTATACCGCATCTTGTACTTCGGTCATTAATTTATTATACATGCTTTTGGTCGCAACATTGTAGTTACTTTCTTTCTTCTCGCTCTGTTCTTTCTGTAAAATCTTTTCCAAAAAGCGTTATTTCCACGTTCTTATAAATATCTCTGCTCTCAACCTGATCTTGGACATTATCACTCACGGTTAATAATACACAGTAGTGTAATATAACCAATAAAAACGATGCGGAAAAATCAACAGTTGCACACACTACACTAGTTTGTTAGCAACCAGCCGCCTTCGTCACTAACCCTATCCCGAACAAGCCAAACCGTATTATTTGTCTCTTCTCGCAATGATTTTATTCGCTAGTAATTCCAGTACAAACTATTCTAAATGAGATGTGTTCGGGATTCTTAGTTTTAACTGAATTTAGCAGTCAAATCTAGTTTTGACTAGTTAAAACTAGAATTGTCTAAGGCGCATAGTTAAAACTAGTTTTTCCTAGTAAATTCGGGTTTTAACTGAAATCGGGTTTTAACGGTAACATATACAAATATATGTATACAAAATAATAAGCAGCGGAGAAGAATGGAATGGGGTGAAATCCCATTCACACTGTGAATCTTGAAGGTATAAAGATGTTGGTTAGCCATATGTGTTGTTGTTTATTTGGGTTTATATGACTGCGGACACTAAATCCATTCGCCGATTTGACTATTTTTTATTTTATTATTAGTCCAGGGCGCATCTGTTTTGAGATGGACGTTGAGAGGTGACTCAAATTTTTTTGCAGAAATTGCTTGAAAATAAATCAAATAATAATATTTGAGTTATCCTCCCTCTCAAAAAGGTCCGGAACATTTTTTAAATAATCAAAATGTCAAAAATTGAAGGAAAAATTCGATTTTTGTCTTGGTTTTTTAATTATAACTTTAAAAGTATTCATTTCCGAGAAAAGTTGTACTGACATAAAAGTTGCGTAATTAAATTTGCTACAATATAGAATTGGTAAAAAATTTTAAAAAATAGTCACCCTAGTTGCAAAATAGCAATAATTGCGAAAAAACCATACAAAAACAAGTATTTGCATTTTACGTTTTTCAACCAATTACGCTACCCTTAGGACCTTCATATTTCACCCAGAAAAACTTTATGATACAGTAAAACAATACTGTAAATTTCATTAGGATCGGTTCAATACATTTTGCAAAATAAATTTTGCAATCCAGCTTCCGCAAAAAAAATTCATTTTTTCAAAATGTTACAGGACTGAAAATAAAGCAGATAGCAAGCTGAATTTTTTTTTCTTATAGAAATGTACTGTACCTTTCATTTGCAATTTTCAAAATTAAAATCGATTAATTACCACGGCGTCAGAAAATTTTTGAAATAAACAATAATTTTTGGTGCTACGCGCAGGACAGCGGTGTTCGATTCACACAAGTTGATTTCCACCAAAATTTCTTCCAATCTTTATCTAATATATTATTATCTTATTCTATATTTTGTTGTATTTTAATATTTTAATTCCACAAAAATCAAACTAATTTTATTATTGTTTGTGAAATATTGTTTAAACAATTGCATATGTTTAAAAATAATAAACTTTTATTATTTAAGTTAAAATATATGAAAAAAGAAAGTTTTTGCGAATAAAAGTGTTATTTCAAAGGATTGAGTATGTTTTTATTTTGCAATAAACAAATTTATTTCTTTATATCGAAATGTATTAAAAATTAAAATTTATCAATCATTATTAAAGGTCATTGGAATGCCCAATCAGAGCAAACTATCCGCTGTCCTGCGCGTAGCACCAATAATTAATGTTTATTTAAAAAAATTCCTGACGCCGTGGTGTTAATCGATTTTAATTTGGCAAAATTGCAAATGAAAGGTACAGTACACTTCTATATGCAAAAAAAATTTCAACTTGCTATCTGCTTTATTTTCACTCCTGTAACATTTTGAAAAAATGAATTTTTTTTACGAAAGCTGGATTGCAAAATTTATTTTGAAAAATCTATTGAACCGATCTTAATGAAATTTACAGTATTGTTTTACTGTATCATAAAGTTTTTCAGGGTGAAATATGAAGGTCGTAAATGTAGCATAAATGGTTGAAAAACGTAAAATGCGAATACTTGTTTTTGTATGTTTTTTTCACAATTATTGCTATTTTGCAACAAGGATGACTATTTTTTAAATTTTTAACCAATTCTAAATTGAAGGAAATTTAATTACGCAACTTTATTTCAGTACAGCTTTTCGCGGAAATGAATAATTTTAAAGTTATAATCAAAAAACCAAGAAAAAAATCGAATTTTTCCTTAATTTTTTGACATTTTGATTATTTAAACAATGTTCCGGACCTTTTTGAGAGGGAGGATAACTGAAATATTATTATTTGATTTATTTTCAAGCAATTTCTGCAAAAAAAATTGGGTCACCTCTCAACGTCCAAATGTACCAATATTTTTACAGATGCGCCCTGGTCTATATACATTTTTTCGTATCTTATCCTAAACTAATACTAATATTAATCTCTAATAAACAATTCTACTAATAAATAATTATTTTTGTATTTTTTTAATAATTTTTTATAATATATTTTTTGCATTTTTTTTCTAAATGATGTTCTCAGAGTTCCACAGCAAAAACTGCAACATTCTTCTTTAGCCCTCTGCTTAATTCGAAAGCTTTTTACTATGGACTGTCCAAGTTCGTCATTCATTTTTATCTACATATTTTTTAAAAAACCATACAGAAGTAAAAACTTCCTTTGTATAATGGTATAAAAAAGTTTTATTAAAAAACATTAAAAGTCATCCAAAAGGATTTGCAAAACGTTTTCAATCTGGATCAGATCATCCTCAGTGCGATCTGCTTAGTACAAGAAACTAGCAACTTTTTGAAATAGGTTACGTCGAGTATTATGGTTTACATAATAATTATATGGTATTTATAGCGACTCCAAGTCGATGTTACAAGATTAAATGTGCTAGGAGTGCTCAAAGGGCAACATGGTTCCCTGCTCGATAAGAACTTATGGTTCTTGCCAGTTCAATGGACACAGACCAACAAAAGGGAAGGAGGTGACAATCTAATTGAATTAGTGATGCTCACGACCATTTGATTGTTTCAGCTTCCTTCCCAATCTACTAAGTTTCCCATCGGTGCATATCCACGTATTATCTAATGATGAAAGGGTTACCAATGTGAGTCCATTATACTATTTAATATAGAAATTGAGTCAAGTCCAATGAAAAAGACCTACGCATTATTAAAAATCTTTACTGGCATCAATGTGCAAACATCAGGATTGGCCGGGACACTTCTCAAGAGCTTCAAATACGAAGAGGTGTAAGGCAGGTTTGCATTTTTTCTCCACTAATATTTAACATCTATTCTGACGTAATTTTCAATAAACAGTGGATAATGTTCAACGTGGTATCAAAATGAATGGCGTCCACATTGGTCGTGACGTGATATTCTTTTTCTCATGATCATCTTTCAGTGCGTCACAGTTTTTCGATTTCTTTCTAACGCATTAAATTGTATGTGACAGAAAAAAAGGCACGTCCGTGATTACAGACATTTACAACATTTATTATAGTTATTCTAGATGTCGATAGATGGCGCCATAATAAAAAAAATATTTTTTTTTAAATTAGGTAATAATATTACAAATATAATCTGTATAATTTATAAGACTATACAAATCAAAGAAAATACCATTTTATAAATGCAAGAAACACATTTGATTTGTTTTTATTCCAAATTGAAAATAAAATGTGACAACTGTCAGATTTAACTAAAATGTCATGTTAGAATAAATGTCATAAATGTGTATTATCACGGACTTACCCTTTTTCCTATCATTTGTTACGCACTGAAAAATGCTCATGAAAAGGACAATATCATTATAGTATTTGAAGTCCTCGCCATTAATTCATTAGGTTTGGCATTCATTTGACACTCAGTTTTATAAATATTTTGATAGGTTGCTATTTCTGACCAATATTTGAGTGTTTTATATAAACTGGTATATATTATTACAATGACATACGATAAATGTCATTATAAAATATATTGATGTGACGTCACAAGTGTTCGCGCGCTTTTTGGGTGGTTTAAATACACACAAGATTTTAAATTTGTACTTTTAAGATATCTATTATGAAAATTTTTGGAAATCTTGTTTTTAAACAAAACTGAATATTATTATATATTAAAAAAATGTGCAAGTTCCCTATTAATGACAACTTACTTTAATCTTTTGATTATACTTGACTATACTCAGGCGCTCTGATGTCATAAAATGATGTTGTCGCTTGAAATTGAGCAATATGAAATAATTGTGGCTTTCCTGTGGCCTTTAAAATAGTCGACCATACCTGGAATATCGTATATTCCTATTTCGTTCGAACTAAATTTCCAAACTTGACTTTCTTCGGTAACTAAATAAGTATGATTTCTTGAGAAAGAAGAAAGAAGGAAAAAGAAGGAAGTGGAACATAACCAAATTAAAGATGCAACAATCAAAACAAGAGTATTTAGAGGAACTATACTTTGTTTAAACCAAGAGGAGTACATTAAAAAGAGTTCACATCCAAGAAAGTCCCTAGAAATATTACCAACTACATCTTCGTTTTTGTTGATCATGTCAGCATTCGACGGTAATCCACAAATATTATATTATACTAATACGTCGCTAAAGAGTTCAGAACGAGAAAAAGTAAAGAACAACTGCATTTTGTATAAAAGCAGACTAAAAATTTATTACCATTTCCAAAACACAACAACAAGACAGTTTAAATATAAGAGGGGTGTCAACAGAAAAAGTAAAAAATACAGATATCTTGGTACAATTATTAATGAGAATAACGAGTATACAGAAGAAATAAAAATGAGAATTGGAGCAACATTTAACAAGATGAGAAGAGTCTTATGCAGTAGAGACCTTAGTTCGCAACTCAAAATACAAATACTACGTTCATATGTGTTTTCTGAGCTGCTGTATGGGGTGGAGGCCTGGACCTTAAAGAAAGAAATAAGAGATCGACTGGAAGCATTCGAGATGTGGACCTACCGAAGAATATTAAAAATAAGTTGGGTAGATAGAATAACAAATGTTGATGTCCTCAGAAAGATGAAAAAGGATAAGGAAATTATGAATACAATTAATATAAGAAATTATATCTTATATATCTCGTATATCTCTGCCACGTTATGAGAGCGGATAAATATGTGTTGCTACAAACTATAATGCAGGGAAAAATACAGGGAAAACGAATATTGGAAGAAGACGCATCTCCTGGCTCAACAATCCGAGAAAGTGGTATAATTGCAGTTCCCTAGACTTGTTCGGAGCTGCAATCTCAAAAGGGAAAATAGTTGTGATGATTACCAACCTCCTTAGAAGAGACGGTACCCAAAGAAGAAGAAGACTAAAAATATACAAATTAAAGGAATAACGGATAAAATACAAAAAATTGCTTCTTCTTCTTCTTCTTCTTCTTCTTATAATAGACCTCTTGGCCTGTTCCTTACCGATTTTGAGCTTGTATTCGTAGCTGTGATCTTGACTGCCAGCTATCTCGCCACCTTTTAAAGGGCCTTCCTATTGGTTTCTTGCCTGTTGGCTTCGAATCCCTGGCTATACGGGCTATTCTCTCGCTGTCCATTCTCGTCACATGTTACAGAGATCTCTTATTCTGTCGTTCGGTATTCTGTCTCTCAGCGTTTTCCCAGTTATTGACCTCAACGTTCTCATTTCTGATGTTCTCAGTATCCTCTTGGTTTCTGCTGTGTCACATTTTGTTTCTATCGCGTACGTCATGATCGGTGTTACACATGATTTGTATATGCGTACTTTCCCTTCCAGCCTCATATGTTTGTTTCTGCAGATGACATCCCTCAGACATCCTGACACGTAATTGGCTTTATTTGCTTGCTTTCGGACGCTCTCTTTAACATCTCCATAACTACATATTTCGATTCCCAGATATTGGAATCTCGAGACTTGTTCAATTAGTTCGTTGTTAATTACTAATTTGCATCTTATGGGCTCCCTTGACACTACCAGGGATTTTGTCTTGGCTGTTGATATTTTCATGTTGTAGTTCTTCGCCACTGTATTGAAAGTTTTTGCCATTCGCTGTAGGTTATCCTCGTTATCGGAGATTAAGATTGCGTCATCAGTATAACAGAGGATGTTTATTTGTTTTTCCGCCATCTTATATCCTTTTCCAGTACCTTTAATGTTCTCTATGATTTTGTCCATGACTAAATTAAAAAGCAATGGGCTCAAGCTATCCCCTTGTCTGATTCCCGAGTTGATTTCTACTTCCGATGTTAGTTCATTCTCGACTTTTATTCTGGTTTTGTTCTTCGTATTAATGTCTTTAGTTATCCTTATCATCTTGTTGGGCTGATTTTTCTCCTTTAGCAATCTTAGCACATCTGGCAATCTTACACAATCGAAGGCCCTAGTCAGATGTATAAAGCACATAAATGCAGGTTTATTATGTTCCAGTGCTTTCTCAGCAATTTGTCTGGCTATGAATATGGCGTCTATTGTGGACATATTTTTCCGAAAACCTTGTTGTTCCTCACTAATTGTGTATTGTTCATTTATTTTATTGGCAAGTATATTTGTTAAGAGTTTAAGAGTTGTGTTCAGAAAGGTGATGGTAAGGTAGTTGCTAGGGTCTTTGCTGTTTCCTCTCTTGTGTATAGGTATTGTTAAACTCGTCCTCCACTGGTCTGGTACACGCTGGCTACATATTATTTCTTGAAAGAGGATCTCTATGTTTTCAATTAAGGTTTCTCCTCCGTATTTCAGGAGTTCATGTGGTATCCCATCGGGTCCTGGTGCTTTTCTGTTTTTTAATTTACGTATGTTATTCCTTATTTCTTCTTTTGTGATTTCTAGTTCTGTGTCTATGTTGGATTCGTCTTCATTTCCTGTTTCTTCCTCTTCTTCAGGTATTATAGTATCCTCCTTATATAGTTCTTCTATATAGGCGGTCCATTGTTCTGCTTCTATTTTATTTAAACTTCTATATTCGTTAATGGGTTTTTCCTACTTTTTAGTATTTTTCAAACTTTTCTTTGCGCCCCATACAAATCGTGTTCCATTTCTTTGGTAAAGCGTGTCCAATATTCCCTTTTTATATTTCTTATCTTAGAATTGATGTAATTTCTTGTGTCTCTGTATTGTTGGTAATTGTTTGGTGTTTTGTTAGTGCAGTATTGTAGGTATGCTTCTCATATACGCTCTTCCCATACATATATGCTCTTCCCATACGCTAAATCTCTTATTTCAGTATTGAACCAGGGCTTTGATATTTTTGTTGCATTCAGGTTAATTTTTATGGCCCCTATGCTTTCCTTTGCGGCTTGTAATATATTATATTCTGTATATATAAAAAAATCGCTGATACAAATTAATTAACCACTCCCTGTGTGGCTCAGTGGTAAGAGCGCCTAACCTTTGTATCGAAAGTTCCGAATGGTAGTGAGTTCGAATCTCACCAGGGTCAGGAATTTTTTCATTTATTATAAATTAATAAATGAAAATAGTTTCTGTCCTTGTGGGATCGGTACTCACCGGAGGGACCGCAGACGTTCGGATACAATTAGCGTCTCTTTTCAAAGACAATGACGTCGACTTTGCAAAGTAACAAGACACTTACTCAACACACACACTACACATTACACCTGAAAAAGTGATAAGTTATACAATTACGTGGCTAAAGGTTCTAGTTCTAAACCAAGGCCAGAATCAGAGAGAAAAAAACTTAATTAACCTATGAAATGCCAATAGTGTCAAAATTTTATAAAAATGTCATTAATGTCAAAATTTGGTAACAGTGGAGCAAACTTGCCTGAGGTTGGGCCCATTACAAACAAGCTTTACGGCGCGGGAAATTTGAATTACTCCTCTTGGTTTAAAAATAGACTATAGTACAAAAACTGACGAGGTACGATGGCCCTAATGTAGAAATGGAATGGACAAATATAAAAAGCAGCATCATAGATGCTGCTGAGCAAACCATACGACTTCAAGATAATAAAAAAACCAAAGAATGGTTTGACGAAGAATGTCGATATCAAAGTCAACTTAAAAATCTGGCACGAAATAAATGGCTTGAAAATAGCGAACAAGAGGAAAAAGAACAATACCAAAAAGAAAAGAAAGAAGCGGCCAAATTTTATAAAAGTAAGAAAGAGACATGGATTTTCGATCAAATGCAAGAAATCGAAACAAATAATAAAGACAACAAAAAATTATTTAAATATACAGGATGTAGCAAAAATACAGGTCATAAATTAAATCACATATTCTGGGACCAAAAATAGTTCGATTGAAGCTAACTTACCTTAGTACAAACGTGCACACAAAAAAAGTTACAGCCCTTTGAAGTTACAAAATGAAAATCGTTTTTTTCCGATATATCGAAAACTATTAAAGATTTTTTAATGAAAATGGACATGTGGCATTCTTATGGCATGAACATCCTAAAAAGAAATTATACTGAAATTTGTGCAGCCCATAAAAATTTTATGGGGTTTTGTTCCCCTAAACCGCCCCCCCCCCCAAACTTTTATGTGCGTCCCAATTAAATTATGTTTGTAGTACCATTAGTTAAACACAATGTTTTAAAACTTTTTTGTCTCTTAGTACTTTTTCGAGAAACCAGCTTTAATCGAGATGCGGCTTCTTTTTTAATATGTTTACATAAAAATTTTATGGGGGTTTTGTGCCTTTAAACTCTCCAAATGTTTGTGTACGTTTCAATTAAACTATTATTGCTGTACCATTAGTTAATCACAGTGTTTTTAAAACTTTTTTGCCTCTTAGTATTTTTCAGATAAGGCACCTTTTATCGAGATGTGGCTTCTTTTTTAATATGGTTCAAAGTATACCTTAAACTGTAATTTATAAATAAATTTTCATATTATTACCAAGTCTCTAAAATGGGTCTAGGACGTTTCATCGCCGCCGTTTCGATGCCGCCAGTTCGATGCCGATGCCGGCCGATTCATCGCCAGTCAATTAATCCCTATCTGATATATTTCCGAATTTTCGACAGTTACAATTATTAGTTATTTTTAGTATTAATTAAGAATTCTAGGAAATGCGAGATATGAAGGCGATGAAATGGACTGGCGGTGAACCGGCGGCATCGAAACGGCCGGCGATGAACCGGCGGCATCGAAACGTCCCATTCCGCTCTAAAATCGTACTTACAGTACACAAATATGTGGTGGATTTGACAACATATTCAAAATATCTCAAAAAAACTAACTTTTCGAAAAAGTACTGAGAGGCAAAAACGTTTTAAAAACATTGTGTTTAACTATTTGTGCCACAATAATAATTTAATTGAAACGTACACAAAAGTTTGGGGGGTTTAAGGGAACAAAACCCCCATAAAATTTTTATGGGGTACACAAATTTCACTATAATTTTTTTTTCAGATGTTCCTATCATAAGAATGTCACATGTCCGTTTTCAATAAGAAACCTCAAACAGTGTTCGATCTATTGAAAAAAATCGATTTTTATTTTGTAACTTCAAAGGGCTGTAACTTTTTTTAGGTGCACATTTGTACTAAGGTAAGTTAGGTTCAATCGAACTATTTTTGGTCCCAGAATATGTGACTTAATTTATGACCTGTATTTTTGTTACACCCTGTATATAAGAACAATATAATGGTAACAAAGTGACCAGCAAAATAAGCAAAACAGATTGGGAAATTCACTATAAAGGAATAAATATAAGCAATTAAGCAATCGACGCAAAAGGAGAAGATATAACAGATAACCGAAATGCAGAAGAAGAGGCACTTACCTATCAAGATTTATACAAGTACATAGTCAACAACTAAAATCTGATAGAACTCCAGGATCGGATGAGATTAACAATGAATTGATTGCAAATGGAGGAGATGGCCTTCTAAACCGCATATATAAATTAATGGTCAATATATGGGAAAAGAAATACAAGTAAGTACATGCCTGAAGAATGGAAAAACGGATTCATTATACCAGTTTTTAAAAAAGGAGACCCAACGCCTTCAGCAATTATAGAGCAATTACGCTATTAATTACAGCATATTATAAGATCATGACAACAAATATAAGAAATCGGCTAACCAGATACACAGAAAAAAACCTAGGACCGTATAAACAGGGATTTAGAGTTATGAGTTAAAAGTTACGAGCATGGCATAGAATTGTACATATTATTTATTGATTTTCAACAGGCTTTCGATAGCATCCATAGAAAAAAGCTACTAAAAGAAATGAAAAATATGGATATACCTGCAAAGTTAATAAGATTGACCAGAATGACAATGCAGGACTCAACAGCAAAGGTTAAAACAGTTGATGGTGAAACATAGACTATTAACGTAGAACATGCGGTAAGACAAGGTGACAGCCTATCGACAACTCTCTTTAATATAGCCTTGGAGGGAGTAATTAGAAACACAGAGCTAACAAAAAAGACAATAATCCAAAGCTCGATACAAATAATAGGGTATGCAGATAACCCAGGAGTGATAGCCCGTGACAAGAGAAGTCTAGAAGATGCACTGTTAATATTGACCAGAAAGACAAAAATCAGGGGTTAATAATCAATCAGAGAAAAACAAAATACTTAATAAGTACGAGAAATAAAGACCAAATAAATAGAATAAAGGAAATAAGAATAAGTGATAATGTATTCCAAAGAGTTGACTGCTTTAAATATTTAGAAGTGATAGTAGACGGTCAAAACAGAAGAAGCATAGAGATACAACATGAAAGAACTAAAGCAGGGAATAGGGCATTTTTGAAATATGTACCACAAACTACTTAAAGATAAAAACCTGAGCAAGAAAACAAAGACAAAGATATATAGAACGGCATAGACCAGTCATCACCTATGGAGCAGAAACAATGTGCATTACAAAAAGAAGATAAAGAAAAACCGAGAATAATAAAAAGAAAAATTATGAGAAGAATACATGGTCCAATTTAGACAGATCAAGGAGAAATACGAATTGTGATGAATCACGAAATAAGAAATCTAATGGAAGGGGAAGACATAGTGAAATTCATTAAAACACAAAGACTAAAATGGTTTGGCCACATTCAAAGAAGAGGAGAGGATAAACTAATTAGGAAGATAACAAATTGGACGCCAGTAATAAATAGACCGAGAGGAAGACCGAAAATAAGATGGGAAGATCAACTGCGAGAGGATATATCCAATAGAGAAATTACAGACTGGAGAGAAAAAATACAAAATAGGAAAGAATGAAAGCAGATCATAGAACCAATTCACCGCATAAAATGGATTAAAAGAGCTCATGAACCTATACTCTACTCAAGGGCGGATCCAGGACCGATTTTCGGGAGGGGCCATGAACTTTTTTTTGGAGAGGGATACCGGAGGGTCTTGGGATAATTTTAAAAAAAAATTGGTTTTCAATGGTGAGTTTTAAGACACTTTTCACACACTTTTAAGTGCCATAAAGACATTCAAAACTTATGGTTATTAAAGTATTATTAAAGTCAGTAAAGATTCCTACATATTTCTTCGGATCCAAGTGCAGTTCTTTCAACAAGTTTAATACTATTTTCCCAATGCTTCTCCTGTCAGGCCTTGTTATTTCCCTCTTTCTGATTTTCAGTAATTACTTTTATATTCTCATAAGTGTCAATGACCTTAACAAAGTCTTCACGAATGTTGTTATTGTGTATGTATGTATGTATCTTAAATTTAGAGAAAGCTGTTCCACGTGGGATACCTCGGTTATTTTGTCAAATATGACAGAGTAATAATTTGCACTTTGAACCTGATTCATTATTTGTGCAATTATGTCTTCATCACAACATGTTATCGATTGATTTTGACTGGTGCTACTAATGTATGTTGCTCGGGAAGATGCTGTGGATAGGTGTTGTTTAAGAGTCTTATCTCCTGATGCGATTTTAAACTTTAACAATTCCCCTCATTGTTAGGTCCGGCATCTTCGTCCAGAAGCAGAAGGCTATCATCAGGATGGCCTCTTAGAGGGTATTTTATCGACTTAAGAACACTATAGGTTCTATTATTAGTCGTAGTCTTTCTCTATTTTCTTGTACCTATTTAGACCTCTGAGAGTGTATCTGGTTAATGACTGACTTTTGTGGGTTGCGATAACTTTGTAGAAAATCCAGCTCCACCTGAACGCACTCCTTGTGGTATGATGTTTTTTCATGGGTTTGTCTTTGACCATGACTTTGGCGAAAGATGTTAAACGTTTCGAGACAAGACTTTGGGCTACCATCTCTTTATTGTGACCATATTTTTCGTTAAAAAAATAAAACGCAATACTTGATAAACAATCCTTTCTGACTGTGCGAAAGTACCAACCAATTCCTCTGTTCTAAGTGCTGGTGACCCAAGTAATGCTTCATTTCTTTTCTATTCTTTGTGTGTACACAATATGGAAATTGACACGACTTTGATGGCTGCCAAAGTCGTTCTAAAAATTGGCACTTTGTAAAATTATTAACATTTTGATTTGCAAAACATCCTATGTCATTCTTCAAGAATTTTGTTAATGCTTTTGTTCGATTCTAGTTTAGACAACATAGTATTTACCTCCTGTTTTGTACAAATACATGTGTTTGAAACTAAAAACATTTGAACTGCAAATATTTAAATTTATATTTTTTTAAATTCTCGGAGGGGGCCATGGCCCCCTCCCTGGATCCGACCTTGACTCTACTAGAGTGACCGGTCTAAATATATTTGTTAAAAACATTAAAAACGATTATAATAATTACTACTACAAATAACTAGTAAAATACAATTGTTCGTGACAACTTACTTTAATCTTTTGATTATACTCAGGACGTTCTGATGTCATAACATAAAATGATGTTGTCCCTTGTGAATGTCCAATATGATACAATTGTGGCTTTCCTGTGGCCTTTAAAATGTAGTCGACCATGGTTGGAATATCGTACATGCCCATTTCGTTCCAACTAAATTTCCAAAATTGAGCTTCTTCGGGAAATAAATAAGTATGATTTCTTGAGTACGTGTTACCGCGTACATTGCCCATCCATACGTCATACCCTGCGTCAGCAAGAATAAACGCAAGAGCTCTCTTTGGACCAAATATAACCCAGTCGGCTGAGGAACATAAAAGACCGTGCTGCAAATATACAGGTGTGGATTTCCTTTTTCCTTCTGAGTGCTTACCTTAAACATATTTATAAACACTGATCAAAACGAAAAAGGAGCCACTAACTTAATTCAATGTAAATTGTTTATTGTTTATTTCATTAGGTAGGAACTTAAAAATATACGTCTATCCAGTAGACACACAAATTTTTAATAAATGAAAGAAAAAAACAAGTTTATAGTTTTCGTTTCTCTTGTATTCAGTAAAAAACAAAACTTAATAACATTTTGGAATCACATTTATTCCGCTATTGAGTTTCTATCGATACTTCCGTTAAAGCCATTAAGAATTGAGGATGGATTTTGAAGTGCTTGTGCTTGGAAGGCCCCGAAGGCTCAGAGTGTATTTCACAAAGATTCAAATTGCTAGGGCAATAACTTTAACTCAAGAAGGTTACTCAAGACGCCTTATAGCAGAAATGTTAATGTTAGTCGTGATGCGATAAATAGAGCCTGGACCAGACATGAAATGTATGGAGTTATTAGAAGACAACCTTATACGCATCGTGCAAGGTAGACTACAGCTAGAAAGGATCAACTTTTACAACTATGGACCGTCAGAAGCCGTCGAAGTACTGCTCGAACGCTACAAAATAAGTTGGTAGAAGCTACTAGTACAAGAGTTAATTCTCAATCTATACGTAATCGGCTTCAGGAACATGGGTTGAATGCAGGAAGGCCAGCTAAAGTACCTGTTTTGACCCTTGCACATCGTAGAGCCAGACGCATATTTGCAGAAAAACACATGAATTGGACCAAAGCACAATGGAGTAACGTGATGTTTACTGACGAGTCCAGATTTCTTTTAAATCATGTTGATTGACGTATTAGAGTCTGGAGAAGACCAGGCGAGCGCGTTTTGGATTCCACAATTCAAGCAACTCAGGATTTTGGGAGAGGTTCCATATTGGTTTGGAAGGGAAAACTTTAAATAGCTGTTCTGACTTATAGTAGTTATTCGGCGAGGGGCTATGACAGCAGAGCGGTACATAAATGAAGCTCTCGAACCACATGTTGTCCCATTTGCTGAAAATATGGGTCCAGAATTTATCGTTCAGCAAGATAATGCGAGACCGCACATGGCCAGAATAAGCGCAAAATTATTTAACTACCCACAATATTCAGGATCTGCAACGACTGATGGAACGCATTAACCACTACTGCAACAGCTACGGACTTACATTAAACCTCAGAAAAACTAAATGGATGGTAATAACAGAAGATCCACACGCCAGGAATGATTTGGTTGTCAATAACGCCGTTATAGAAAGGGTATCCTCCTATAAATACCTTGGAGCTTGCCTGGATCATACAGGCGATCAAACAAAAGAAATCAGAGCAAGAATAGAAATAGCTAGATCAGCATTTAACAAGATGAAAATATTTCTCTGTAGTAGTGACATAAATCTTGATCTGAGAGTGCGTATGCTGCGGTGTTATATCTTCTCCACTTTATTATATGGAGTTGAGTCATGGACCATGAAGATGGGCAGCATTAAAAACATTGAAGCTTTTGAGATGTGGTGTTACCGTAGAATGCTCCGTGTATCTTGGGTGGACCACGTGACGAATGCCGAAATTTTACGTCGGATCGGAATTGGATGTGAAGTTGTACTTACTGTTAAAAGAAGAAAGCTTAAATACTTTGGCCATGTTATGAGAGGTGACAAATACTCACTGCTGAGACTGATCATCCAGGGTAAAATCAGGGGTAAGAGAAGTATCTTTAGGTGCAGAATAAATATCTTGGTTAAGAAATCTGAGGGAATGGTTCGGCTGCAGTTCCATCGACCTATTTAGGGCGGCCGCCAGTAAAGTAAGAATAGCTGTGATGATTTCCAACCTCCGATAGGAGACGGACTTTAAGAAGAAGAATATTCAGGATATAGAGTGGCCAGCGAGGAGTCCAGATTTAAATCCCATTGAACACATTTGGAATACACTCGGCAAGCGCTAGAAGGATAATCAGCAACTAAGGAACCTACAACATGTCGAGGAAGTTCTCGTTGAAGAATGGGAACTAGATCAAGGAACTATTCGAAATGTGATTGAAAGCATGCCTGGGCGGTGTGCAGAAGTTTGGCGAGTTAGAGGAGCCCATACACCCTACTAGTTTTGTTTTAAAATAATTTTTAGCAACTCTGTCTGAAGGAAAAATTTTTTTGGTACACTCTGTATAAATAATTATGTTAATGTTTACATTACTCAATAGAGAATTAAATAACCTTTCAAATGAGCTATCAAACAACCTGTACTTTTATTTAAAAAAACATCGATTACATCATCCAAATATGCCATCATATTGCCAAATTATATAAGTCATAATTTAAAAATAAAAATCGACCTGTCTCAGAATTTCTCTCAAAATTCGTCCATTCTCGAAAAAATAAATTTATTCCAACTCAAACGTCCTCACTGTATAATTAAGCAAGGCATGAAGCATAAAGCGTATTATAATTTTGAGAGAGTGGTCCATTTTACGTCTCTGGGGTTATTATAGACGAGAAAGGTGAGAAAGAATGGAAACATAATGCCAGATTGCCAAAGAGAAATAGAAAGATGGGAAGCCTAAGACCATTGATGAAATCCAAATATGTATCGAGAAAAGCAAAGCTAATATCCCATAGTGACGTATGGTAGCGAAGCATGGACAATAAAAAAAGAAAAGACGGAGAAATTGGACACATGGGAAAGGAAAATGCTCAGAGGTATATATGGAAGCAAAAATACGGCGAAATCTTGGCTGCGACGAACAACAGGGAGCTAGAGGAACTGTATAACGAATCAAGCATCAGTCGCTTTAGAAATTAATGGCGAAGGATGCCAAAGATGATCCTAAAACGGGGCCCAATCATGAAAAGAAAGAAAGAAAGAAAGACCCAGACAAAGATGATTTGGCAACGTACAGGACGATCTCAGAGATGAGGGAATTATTGAACGGAAAGAAAGAGCAACAAACAAGGATGAGTAAAGGAGAACAGTAAGCAAATTTAGCAGGCAAGGTGCATGATTGGACAAGTAGCCACTCCACTTAATAGAAGTTTTAATAGATAGAATAATAACAGATAAAAGTTGTAATACCTATATTCTTTTAGATAGTATTATATTATTGTATTATATCAATTAGGAATTTAAGGCCTGCTGAGCTTTGTTACTAAATAATATATAGAAAATATTTAATTATAAAAATATTACCATGTGGGATCCTGTGGAGATTTAGTATATAACCATCTGGAGTAGTGACAAAGTGGCTTTCCACTTCATATCCTTCACGTTTAATAATTTCTGGAACAGTAATTCTATCTGGTAGATCATTAACAGTTAAAACATTATCGAGCACGTCTTTAGTAATGGAAGATCCGACGTCGATAGCATGCTTGGCCAGCTGAAATATGTTGAATTCAGCTGAACAGCAACAAAAAAGTGCTATGAAATAAAAAACCGATGTCTTCATTTTAAAGACTCTTCGATTACACAACGAAGGTCATCTTATGCGCCAAATTTATATTTTTATTGTTATCTGTTATTTGTTTAATTTTAGTTATGTCAGTTGTATTGGGTCAATGATAAACAGATACTGTTCTAATGAAGCACTCATTTTTAATTAATTTTTTTGTTTACTTCAAAGGCATAATATTTATCCAATATTTTTGTAGAATATTTACGTATAATAAAGTATGTGATTATTTTTACTCATTTTAACTCCTCCTCCGGTAAGTGCTGGGTGGATTGAGTAGCTCAGTAAATGCCGGTGCCGGTCCCAAGCCCGGATAAAGGAGGAGGGTTGAGGCGATGGGCTAGCAACTCGTCCCTTGTCAAAAGAAATAAATGCTACAAATTTCGACAAAACGCCTCGGAATGCGGACGGATCAAAACAAAGATGACTAATGCAACGGAAAAGGAAAATGATATTGGCTACATGGAATGTGCAAGGACTTAAAACCAAACAAGCAGAAGTATTCAAAGAATTAGCGGAAAGAAAAATAGATGTATGTGTTCTTACCGAAACCAAGAAAAAGGGAAAAGGAAATGAAGAGATAGGAGAGTATATACATATCTTCAGTGGAGTGAGCAAAGATAACAGAGCTAAGAGAGGAGTCTCTATTGCTATTCGAAAAAATCTTAAAAACAATATTAAATCGTGGACTGAAGTAAATGAACAACTGTTGATGCTGGAAATTACAAAGAATGGGCACAATATCGTAATTGTCGGAGTGTATGCCCCAAATGAAGATGCAGATCCAGAAAGTAAAGACGATTTCTACGACAAGATGAATGAAATAATCTCTCAAGTTAAAGATAACTGTGAAATCTATGTACTAGGAGATTTAACGGCAGAGTAGGTAGAGAAGAAAATAATAGAGTCGTAGGAAGATATGGGGAACAAATAACCAATGACAACGGAATGCGTCTTAGAGATTTTTGTGAAACAATATCTCTCAAGATTATGAATGGATTTTTTCAACATAGAGACATCCACAAATTTACATGGATACAACCTACTAAGAATCTGCGCTCGATAATCGACTATGTAATTCAACGTCAAACTTCCCAGCTGAAAACCACTGACGTAAGGGTATACCGTGGATCAGAATGTGGATCCGATCATCGTTTACTGATGGCCAACGTGATAGTTAACTATCGCAAAAACAATAATACTCAGGTACAAAATATAGAAAAGGGACAAGAAGTAAGATCTCATAAATATAACCTAGAAAGCTTGAAAGAAGACTCAACTAAATTTCTATATAAATTACGACTGGCCACAAAATTACAAAATGTGGGACGAGAAAATATAACAGCGGAAGAATTATACCAGCAAATTAAAAAATACATTCATGAGGCTGCAAGTGAAGCTTTGGGGTATAAATACAAACATGAAATAAAAAATACAGAATGGTGGTCGGAGAATATGCAAACGTTAGTAAACAAGAAGAAAACTGCTTATCAGAAATGGATGTCAACAAGAAAGGAGGAAGATCACAAGAGATATGCAGCATTAAATCGAGATGTAAAAAGAGCAGTAGTGAAAAGTAAAAATGAGATGTGGGACCGAAAATGCGCAGAAGTGGATAGGTATATGGGTGGAACAGGAGTTGGGCAAGCGTGGAAGGTAATAAAGTCTCTCCAGAGGGAAGGAAAGGAGACATCTAACATAAAGTTAATAGATCTTAAACAGTGGAAACACCATTATGAGATTTTACTGACAGAAGATAGATGTAAATTCCAAGAGATCGAAATGGAAGAATTAGCCGAACATACACAAATAGTTGAGATAACAACCGGAGAGTTAAGCGAAGCCCTCAAAAGATCTAAAAACGGTAAAGCAGCAGGACCTGGAGACATCCCAATTGAGTTGGTAAAGTACGGACCAAACATATTACATGAGATGTTGGTTCAACTATTTAATAAATGCTTAAAAGGACAAAATATCCCTGATGATTGGAATGTTGGATACATCAGCTCAGTATTCAAGAAAGGGGATAAACGCATATGCTCTAATTATAGAGGAATAACTGTTACCAGCTCAGTAGGGAGGTTGTACGGTCGAATAATAAAGAAAAGAATAGAATCAGAATACGAAGACATGGAAGAACAAAGTGGATTTCGTGCAGGAAGATCGTGCACTGATAATATATTCGTTCTGCAGCAGGTAATAGAAAAACGGAAGGCAAGGAATCTATCTACCCACCTATTGTTTGTAGATTTGGAGAAGGCATACGATACGGTACCTTTGAAAAAACTGTTTCAAACATTGACGAAGGTAGGTCTCAGTAGAGAGTATGTGGAGGCTATCGCAAATATATACAAAAATGCAAGAAGTGTCGTTAAAGAAGGAAACTTTATATCTGAATCATTTCCTATATCAAAGGGGCTTAAAAAAGGATGTTGTCTGTCTCCGACTTTATTTAAAATATATATTCAATCGTCGCTAGAGCAGTGGAGGAAACAAGTATCCGGAATGGGAATAGACATAGGCAGTGGTAAATGTCTAACAACTTTGTTTTTTGCAGATGATCAGGTAGTCGTAGCGAATGATGAGGAAGACATGGACTACATGTTTAGAAAACTAAAGAAAGAATATGAAAAATGGGGCCTCAATATGAATAGGTCAAAGACAGAGTATCTTAAAATAGGGGATGATGAAGAAGATCCAGAGTTAGAAATTAGAACCACGAAAAGATGTAATGAATATAAATATCTCGGATCTATAATATCTAAAGAAGGCACTACCAAGAGAGACATCGAAAAGAGAACGCAGCAGGGCAAAAAAGCGGTAAACATTCTGAGCTCTCTACTGTGGTCTAAATATATAAGGCAAGAAATGAAATTGACAATCTATCGTACCTTGGTAGAGCCTACTATGACTTATGGGGCAGAAGTTTGGCAGATGACAAAAAAAGATAGGAAAAGAATAGAAGTAGTAGAAATGGATTATCTAAGGAGAGCGTGTGTTATATCTAAAAAAGATCACATCAGGAATGAAGATATTAGAAGGAGGACACATACTGTATATTCCATGTAGACAAAATTGAAACTAGACAACTAGTGTGGTATGGTCACGTGAAACGAATGAATGAAGATAGATGGCCAAAGAAAGCTTTAAATTACATACCACACCAAAGAAGAAGAAGGGGAAGACCTTCAGTTGCCTGGGAAGAAAATGTACGGCACATCATGAAAAATAGAGCCATCAAAGAAGACGAATGGATGGACAGAAAACGATGGCGGTCGAAATGCGAGAAGCGGCAGAGGCTGTAGGAACCTCGCTGATAGATAGATATAGAGATTATTTTTAATAGGTGCTACTTAACATTTGATTAAACGTATGTTTTGGGGTGAGAAATGTTATGTTTGTTTAAAAATACTTAATTAGGCGAGAGGCAGGCACCCCCAAAATGACACGGTACAGACCACGGTGTGATGAATGACTAATTTTGGTCATTCGTTATGTTTGATCGTGCTGAAAACGAAAGTAAGGTTTATGTTAAATTATAAGAGTGATTATGATATGCAACGTGCGTTTAGGAGACGGAAATAAAAAAGTAACTACATATTTGATTTGTCTGCTTATGCGATAATTGAGAATAAGTAGGTATACCGTTACTGAGAATAAAGCACCCGGACCAGATCAAATCCCTGCTGAGCTATTTAAACTTTTAGATGAGGAAAACATTACCTACTTAACCACTTTCTTTACAACGAAGGAAAAATACCAGATGATTGGTTGGAGTCATTGTTTATAAGATTGCCAAAGAAAAGCAGGCCCACCAAATGCAGCGATTTTATACTAATCAGTTTAATGAGTTTTTAATTTAGTCATGGACAAAACCATAGAAAACATTAAAGGTACTGGAAAAGGATATAAGATGGCGGAAAAACAAATAAAAATCCTCTGTTATGCTGACGACGCAATCTTAATCTCCGATAACGAGGATAACCTACAGCGAATGGCACAAACTTTCAATACAGTGACGAAGAACTACAACCTGAAAATATCAACAGCCAAGACAAAATCCCTGGTAGTGTCAAGGGAACCCATAAGATGCAAATTAGTAATTAACAACGAACTAATTGGACAAGTCTCGAGACTCCAATATCTGGGAATCGAAATATGTAGTTATGGAGATGTTAAAGAGAGCGTCCGAAAGCAAGCAAATAAAGCCAATTACCTGCCAGGATGTCTGAGTGATGTCATCTGGAGGAACAAAGATATGAGGCTGGAAGGGAAAGTACGCATATACAAATCATGTGTAAGACCGATCATGACGTACGCGATAGAAACAAGATGTGACACAGCAGAAACCAAGAGGATACTGAGAACATCGGAAATGAGAACGCTGAGGTCAATAACTGGGAAAACACTGAGAGACAGAATACCGAAAGACAGAATAAGAGATCTCTGTAACATACAAGATATAGTACGGTGGGGAAGACAGAGATGACGAGAGTGGAATCAGAATGTAACGAGAATGGACAGCGAGAGAATAGCCCGTATAGCCAGGGATTCGAAGCCAACAGACAAGAGACCAATAGGAAGGCCCTTTAAAAGGTGGCGAGATAGCTGGCAGTCAACATCACAGCTATTATAAGAAGAAGAAGAAGAAGTTTAACGAGTCACGCACTTAAGATATTTTTACGAATTATACAAAACCGAGTATTCCTTCTGTGTAAAAGTAGGATAGAATAGAATAGAAATATGCTTTATTGTCATGAAAAATTGTACAATTTAATCGACAAAGCTTATAAAAAGTCAAGACAACAAAACAATAACAATCCAATTTACTAAAATTACATAAATCGTCAATATGTTTACAATAATAATAATTGAACGTGTCCTGTGGGAGTTTTTTGTCAGTTCTTCTATCAGGCGCGGCCCCCTGCGAATGGGGGATGCTTTCTGGGTATTCGTAGCGCCAATATCCAGAGGGTAGCAGGGGTATTTGCCGTGGAACAAAAACTGACACCTGGCAGTAGGTATAAAATGCACACCCATTAATATGGAGAATATTGATTTATGTTTAGGATCGCTGCCTGGGGATCGCCAGGGCACGTCTGGAGCCGGAGCTGGACGTGACAGCATGCGGGACGTCGGTGGCAGGGTGTTGAGGAGGCGGGCCCCTGTCATACAATCAGCTACAGCCCAACAACAACAACAACCACAAGCGAGCCAAACAACAGCAAGAGCTCCACCCGCTGAAGGTGCTGCGCTGGAACATCAGCCGGCGCTCACTCAAACGGGATGACCGAGGCAGCGCATGAAATGGACTGTGTCCATTAACGAAAGCATTTTACGCTTCTATTATAAGGTGACAAACCTCGGTCAAGAAACGATCGGCTACAGACAACATCTGTATGCCGAATTTTCCAGTGAGTACCCAGATATTCAAGTATCGGAGCAAAGAGTATCAGATCAATACCGGGTAATCATAAGGAACAACCTTATCCCAGAGGCTAGACGCAATACGATCAAAAACGAAGTCGAACGGGAAATTAACAACCAAGGGCTAGTTTTAGATCAGGTCCCTAATGAAATCCTTGATGAGCAGGTTCCTGAGATTTCCATACCAGAAACTCAACCTGACAATACACAGCAGGGAAACAACGAGTTGCGCGATAGTCTAGTAAACGAAATGGCTCGTACCGTACAAGAGTTTAATGGAACAAATCCACTTAGCAGACCACCGCTACCACGAATAAACTCTTGTAAGAAACTAGGTGCGCTGTTACAAATTGTGAACACTGAAGTCCTACCCAATTATGTAGTAGAAGCCCACACATTGGAATATCTGCATTTGCTAATCTACTGTGCAGCAACAGCAATTGCTTATGTAATGGGCGTTAAGATCAGAACACGACGGGGTACTAATAACGGAAGGACTGGTAACAGAATTGCACCCTGGGAAAAAAGACTTCTCGGAAAAATGGAATTACTGCGTAGGGATATTGGTCAAGTTACAGAATATATAAGAGGTGTAACAAGTAGAAAAGTCATTAAGAGAGCTTAAGAAATAATGTGGAGCACTGCAAGTCACTCGAGATGCGATCCAGAAAATAACACAGCCCAACAGTGTCTGGATACATTAAAATAAAAACTCTCCGTCTATTCAGGACGATTAAGAAGGTATAAAGTTAGTAACAACCGAAAATGTGACAATGCACTTTTTGAGAACTCTGAGAAGGCGTTCTACCAAAAACTCAACTCCACCGTAGAAAGTGTCGACAAGTCTTATCCAAGCCAAGAAGAGATTCACGAGTTTTGGGGAAATCAACTTTCCACACCAGCTGCTCTTAACAACAATGCTGGCTGGATAGAAGATACGACGCACAACTGTCACCACTACGTCACAGCTAACTACGAACCCTTCACTACTGAAGAGGTCTCAAATATCATCAAAGAGCTTCATAACTGGAAATCTCCAGGACCATACGGAGTTCAGAACTTCTGGCTTAAGGAGTTTTGGAGCATTCATGAGTGCTTATCAACATTAATTAATCATGTTATTTCTAACCCGCAGGAAATACCATCATTTCTAACTCAGGGAACCACTTATTTAATACCGAAGAGTCAAAATAACACCCAAGATCCAGCCAAGTACCGCCCAATTACTTGTCTTCCAACTTTGTATAAATTAGTCACATCCTGTATAACCCGGCGTATCTACCAACACTGTGCTCTAAACAATATCATAGAGCCTCAACAGAAAGGATGCGCTAAGGGTTCTATGGGTTGTAAAGAACAACTTATCATCGACTCAGTCATTTCTAACCAGGCATTCACCAAAAAAAGGAACCTCTTTACTGCCTTTATTGACTACAAAAAGGCCTTTGATTCAGTGCCGCATGAATGGCTTATAGATATATTGAGAATATGCAAAGTCGATGATAACATAGTGACTTTTTTAAGGCATATAATTACAAGTTGGAAGACTAAAATTCACCTCCAAATACCTGGTGAAAACAATATCGAAACGGAAAATATCGCAATCAGCCGGGGCCTGTTTCAAGGAGATTCGTTGAGTCCACTGTGGTTCTGTCTAGCTATGAACCCCCTATCACAGCTATTAAACTCCACTGACTCAGGTTTTAGCATTAAAAACAACAATGCTATAGTAGCGAAGCTTAATCATCTGTTGTATATGGATGATTTGAAATTAATGGCTTCTACTCGAGACAATCTAGAACAGATGCTAAAAACAGTAGAAACATTCTCTAATGATATTAATATTCAGTTCGGCCTAGACAAGTGCCGTGTTTTGAATATAGTCAGAGGAAAGGTACAGCCCGGTGGATTCGATATGCAAAATGGCCAGAACATCAAGGCCATGGGTGAAAACGATATATATAAATATCTTGGAGTAAAGCAGGAGCGGAAAATTGACCATAAGCAAATGAAAACTGAAATAACTACTGAGTCTATACGAAGGATAAAACAGCTGCTTCGTTCACAGCTTAAGAGTAAAAATTTGTTTAAGGCACTTAATACCTACGCTTGTTCCGTACTTAGCTATTCATTTGGTATTGTTAAGTGGACAAAAACAGATATAGAAAATCTTCAGCGAAAAGTACGAACACACCTCACAAAGGCACAAAATCACCATCCTAAAATTGCAGTAGAAAGAACAACATTACCACGGAATCTAGGAGGAAGAGGACTTATGGATATAGGTGAGCAATTAGATAAACAAATTGCTAATTTAAGAACTTATTTTCAGATGCAAGCTGAGACATCTACTCTACATCGAGCTATTTGCGCAGTAGATGACACAACACCGATCAAACTGAGGGAACCAGAAATGCGCAGAAACCACCTCACTAAAGACGAAAAAGTGCGCACCTGGATTGGTAAACCTCTGCACGGGCGACATCCCAATGAGGTCAGCCAAGACTATGTCGACAATACAGCGTCGAACTATTGGTTGACATCAGGAAAGAAGTTCCCTGAAACGAAGGGTTCATTACTGGCCATTCAGGATCAGGTTATACCAACCAGAAATTACCTGAAATATATCATCAAAGACCCTCAGGTTCAAAACGACAGATGCCGATATGGATGTCAAGCCCAAGAAACCATCCAACATCTTACAGGGGGCTTCCAGGCATTTGATGCAACTGAATACAAGGAACGGCACGACGCAGTGGGAAAAATCCTTAATCAAGAGATAGCTATCAAGCTGGGACTTCTCCAAACGGACCATCTCCCGTATTATCAATACGTCCCTGAGAGTATGCTTGAGGATGGCAACTACAAGCTATACTGGGACCGCACTGTGCTCACAGACCAAACAGTGGCACATAATAGACCAGATCTCGTACTAGTTAATAAATTAACAAGACAAACGACACTAATTGATGTGGCGATACCTAACAACAATAATCTACGTAGTTTTACTGAAAAGATCGCAAAGTACAGAGATCTGGAAATTCAAATACGAAGGCAACGGAGAATGCAAAGTACCCAGACGATACCGATTATTATGTCTACTACTGGAGTCATTCCGAAGACCCTCCTCGAAAGCATAAAAAAGCTGGGTCTAAATGAACACCTTTATAAGACCATGCAGAAAGCTGTACTACTCGCGACGGCCAGATGCGTACGAAAATTTCTGGGAGAAACTCCAGCATACCAAGTCACCTAGGGTTCGATAACACGGAAAGAGTCCCACCAGAGCTCAATCCTTTTGATACCGTAGGTATCTGGGATGAGTCAATTTTCCCCTTAGAGGGAGTGTGAGCCGTATGGCTAAATCTGGATTGAACGTGTCGATAAGACTTACCCAAGCCAAGAAGGAATTCATGAGTTTTGGGGAAATCAACTTTCCACGCAGCTGCCCTTAATAACAATGCTGGATGGATAGAAGATACGACACAGAACTGCCAACACTACATTACCACCCTTTACGAACCCTTCACTACTGAAAAAGTCTCAAGTACCATCAAAGAGCTTCATAACTGGAAATTTCCTGGACCAGACGGAGTTCAAAACTTTTGGCTCAAGAAGTTTTGGAGTGTTCATGAATGCTTATCAACACTAATTAATAATGTTATTTCTAATCCGCAGGATATACCATCATTCCTAACTCAGGGAACCACTTATTTAATTCCGAAGGATCAAAATAACACCCAAGATCCAGCCAAATACCGCCCAATTACTTGTCTTCCAACTTTGTATAAATTGGTCACATCCTGTGTAGCCCGGCGTATCTACCAACACTGTGCTCTGAACAATATCATAGAGCCTCAACAGAAAGGATGCGCTAAGGGTTCCATGTCAGACATTTCTAATCAAGCATATTCCAAAAAGAGGAACCTAATTACTGCTTTTATTGATTACAAGAAGGCCTTTGATTCAGTGCCGCATGAATGGCTTATAGATATATTGAGAATATATAAAGTCGATGATAATATAGTGACATTTTTACAACATATAATGACAGAGTGGAAAACTAGAATTCATCTTCAAATACCTGGTGAAAGTAACATCGAAACTGAAAATATCGCAATCAGCCGGGGCCTGTTTCAAGGAGATTCTTTGAGTCCACTGTGGTTCTGTCTAGCTATGAACCCACTATCTCAGCTACTGAACTCCACAGACGCAGGTTTTAGCATCAAAAATAACAACAATATGGTGGCGAAGCTTAATCATTTATTGTATATGGATGATTTGAAATTAATGGCTTCCACTCGAAACCAACTCGATGAGGTGCTAAAAACTGTAGAAACTTTTTCTAATGATATTAGCATGCACTTCGGACTAGACAAGTGCCGTATTTTAAATATAGTCAGAGAAAAAGTACAGCCCGGAGGATTCGATATGCAAAATGGCCAGAACATCGAGGCCATGGGTGAAAACGATATGTATAAATATCTTGGAGTAAAGCAAGCGCGGAGAATTGACCATAAACAAATGAAAACAGAGATAACTACTGAGTTTATACGAAGGATAAAACAGCTGCTTTGCTCACACCTTAATAGCAGAAATTTGTTTAAGGCAATAAACACCTACGCATGTTCCGCGCTTAGCTATTCATTTGGCATTGTTAAGTGGACAAAAACGGACATAGAAAATCTTCAGCGAAAAGTAAGAACGCACCTCAAAAAGGCATAAAAACACCATCCAAAAAGTACAGTAGAAAGAACGATATTGCTACGGAATTTAGGAGGAAGAGGACTTATGGATATTGGTGAGCAATTAGACAAACAAATTGCTAATGTAAGATCTTATTTGCAGATGCAGGCTGGAACATCTACCCTACATGGCGCTATCTGCGCAGTAGATGACACCGATAAAACTGAGGGAAGCAGAACTGCGCATAAACCACCTTACTAAGGACGAAAAAGTGCGCGCCTGGATGGGTAAACCTCTGCACCGGCGACATCCCAATGAGGTCAGCCAAGATTATGTCGACAATATAGCGTCGAACTACGGGTTGACATCAGAAAAGATGTTCCCTGAAACGGAGGGTTCATTACTGGCCATTCAGGATCAGGTTATACCAACCAGAAATTACCTGAAATATATCATCAAAGACCCTCATGTTTAAAACGACAGATGCCGATATGGATGTCAAGCCCAAGAAACCATCCAACATCTTACAGGGGGCTGCCAGGCATTTGCTGCAACGGAGAACAAGGAACGGCATGACACAGTGGGAAAAATCCTTCATCAGGAGATAGCTATCAATACGTCCCTGAGAGTATGCTTGAGGATGGCAACTACAAGCTATACTGGGACCGCACTGTGCTCACAGACCAAACAGTGGCACATAATATACCAGATCTCGTATTAGTCAATAAATTAACGAGACAAACAACCCTTATTGATGTGGCGATTCCTAACAACAATAATCTACGTAATAAATTTACTGAAAAGATCGCCAAGTACAGAGATCTGGAAATTCAAATACGGAGACAATGAAGAATGCAAAGTACCCAGACGATACCGATTATTATGTCTACTACTGGAGTCATTCCGAAGACCCTCCTCGAAAGCATAAAAAAGCTGGGTCTTAATCAACATCTTTATAAGACCATGAAGAAAGCAGTACTACTCGTAACGGCCAGATGTGTACGAAAATTTTTGGGAGATTCACCTGCATTTCAAGTCACCTAGGGCTCGATAACACGGAAAGAGTCCCACCAGAGCTCAATCCTTTTGATACCGTAGGTATCTGGGATGAGTAAATTTTCCCCTTAGAGGGAGTGTGAGCCGTATGGCTAAATCTGGATAATAATAATAATAATAATAATGAAGTTAAACAGAAATAATTAATTGCAAAATTTAAATAAATTGCAAATGCATAGTCTACCTAGTGATTAATAAGTTTAAAGGTTAAGCTGCTGCATATGACACACAAATATAGACAAAAAAATAATAACAAAAATACTACTTGTGCAAAGTGTACTGTAACTTCTTAGTTATTGATTAAGGAAACCTTCTACTGAATAATATGGTCTTTAAGATAGGTAGGTTTTTGTCAGTTTACGGAATTTGGGGAAAGATGGTGCAGATTTAAGTTGTAGAGGGAGATGTTTGTAAAGTTTTTTTGCGGAATATAATACAGATTTCTTTACCAACTCAGAGTAAGGGGTCGGCAAATAGACGTCAAACGTAGAATTTCTCGTGAAGTAGTCATCATCAGGTCTTGGTGGAAAGACATGTAGATGTTTACGAATTAAGCAAACAGTTTCTAAAATATACAAAGTTGGAAGGGTTAAAATTCCGTGGTCTTTGAAGTAACTTCTGCAATGTGTTGTTCTTCTGAGGCCAAACAATTATCTTATTGCTCTTTTTTGTAATTTGAAAATAACATCGAATTGGGCAGCTGTACCAGAACCCCAAAACGGAAGACCACAACGAAGATGTGACTCGAACACAGAAAAATATGTTATTTTGGAAGATGCTAAATTGAGTTCATTCGAAACAGATCTTATAGCATAGCAAGCTGAAGATTGTTTCTTCCTTAACAAATCGATATGGTGGGACCATTTAAGGTTGATGTCTAAAAAAATACCAAGAAATTTTACAGAATCAACGGTACTGATCTGGCTGTTATTAAGAGGTAAGGGTTGAAGAGCTCCTTTATAAGACAATGCTACTGTTTTATCTACGTTAAACGAGAGTAAATTAGAGTCAGACCAGATTTTTATTGTATGTAGATCAGAAGTTATAGTAGCATGAAGAGTTGCAATATTTGAGTTGCTCCAAGTGATACTGGTATCATCAGCAAAAAGAAAGATTTTTCCATCGATTCTTAAACTAGTGATGTCATTAATAAAGATAAGGAAAAGTAGAGGACCCAATACTGAACCTTGAGATACCCCACATACAATGTTTTTGAGGCTAGAGTCTGTATGATTTGCTCTAACCAGTTGTTTCCTATCATCCAAGTAAGATTGGAACCAATCTAAAGAAATACCTCGAATTCCGTAGAAATTTAGTTTTTTTATCAAAATGTTGTGATTTACACAATCAAAAGCTTTGGCGTAGTCACAAAAAACGGTGGCAGTGTGAAGATTTTTTTGTGCTTGATAAACCTCATGTAATACAGAAAACATGGCATCAGTGGTGCATTTATTATTTAAAAAGCCGAACTGATTTTGTAATAAAATATTGTTTTCAACTAGAAAAAACATAAGTCGGGCTTTTATGAGACTCTCAATAATTTTGGAGAGTACCGGTAGTAGAACAATAGGTCTATATTTGCAGGTATTAGATCTTTCACCACCCTTATGAAGAGGAATAATGATGGCTGTCTTCAGGCACTCTGGAAATATACCTTTCTCAAAGGAATCATTAATTAGTGAGATGAGGACTTCTAACACATTTTCTGGGAGATTAGAAAATTTTTTATCTATAGACCATCACTATTACAGAAAGATTTGCTTTTGATACTATTGATTGTTTGGATTAGTTCATATTTATCGACTAGTTTTATAAAAAATGAATTCGAGACCTTCCTTGAATTAGGGAGATAGGCAATGGGATCTTGTTGTGGCAAAATAGTTGATGTAATATTTTTACTCACATTAACAAAGTATTCATTTAGATTTTCAGGGTCTGGAAGGGAAATTGTTTGAGCAGTGTGGGTTTTATTTCGAAGATCATTTATTATGGACCAAGTTTCTTTTGCAACAATTTTTGAGCTTCCCAGACGGTTATTGTAGTAGTCTTTTTTAGCTGATTTTATAAGTTTAAGATAGGTTGCTCTGTACTTGGTGATATATTCAGTGATAGAGACGTTGGTAGTAAATTTCTTGATATAGAGGAGAGAACGCATATTCTTGGAAGATATTCGGATACCTTTAGTAGTCCAGGGTTTGCGATGTTTTGGCTTAATTGCAATTAAAGGAAATGCTTTATTGAAGGCACAGACCAAACACTGAAATTAGTATCCACGTCCATAGCAGGAAAGCGCCACTCAGAGGTTAAGCATAAATTTTGGAAATTACGTAAGTTCCGGGTGGAAAAAATCCGGCCTAAACGTCGGGTTTTCGAGGAGGGTTTGCTTAAAATATTAAACTTCGTATAAACTGCTTCATGATCAGATAGTCCAGCATTAATAATTGTAGAGTGGACATCAAGGGGTGAGAAATCTGAGAAAGTATAGTCAATTATGGTAGATGAAGTTTTTGTAATCCTAGTAGGAGAATTAACATGCATTGTTAGACCATACGATTCAAATATGTTGAATAAGGATATTTGTGTAGCACTAGCAGCAGCATAATCAATGTTAAAGTCCCCACATAAAATTTTTCTACTTTTATGGGGCAGGTCATCTAACAAATTTAGCAGGTTCTGAAAAAATAGTTCCACGGAAGAGTTAGGTAATCTATAAATGCAAATAATATAAAGATTAAGATTCTTCTTGTAAACTAAGGAAAACTCAAAGAAGGCTTCACTTAACAGAAAGTCATATTACGGTGCCTTCATAAGCTGAGCTTGGACGATCATACCTAGCAATTGTGGTGTATTTTTCTACAAAAAAAGGCTCGTTGACTTCAAGCCAGTGCTCTGTAACCGCAACTACCGGGGGAAATCCCAATTCCTCTAGGAACAAAAATAATTCATCAGTTTTTTACCTTATAGAACAAATATTAATCAAAACCATGCTAAAGTTGTTATCACTAAAACAACTTGAGGATTCTAGTCCCTCAGAACACGTCGTGATGTTTAAAATTTCGCTTTGGAGAGGCAGCGGAATAGTAATTTCGGTGACATTCCCTTGATTTTTGCAGGTGTATAATTCTTTCAGAAGTGAGAAAGGACCTATAAGCATCAAGATCAGCTTCCACCTCATCTGGACCAATCCCATAGGAATTGTTAAATTCCAGCAGAATTCGTCGTAGATCTTCAGTCTTAGTGGAAATTCCCTCGGAAGCCAAAAAGAGTTTAATGCTTGTGTTGGTAAATCCATCGTAAAACACTGAAGCTGGTTGGTCGTGTAGATAAGCAAGATGAAGTTTAATGGCTTTTAAGATATCCGGTTCCCTTAATCTGACTAGAAGGTATCGACTATTCGAGTTATTGGTTAATCGTTAATCTAACTCTTGGTGGGGTCAAAGGATCCAGATTTATCGAAGGTTCTAAAGTATCCTTCTTAATGAAATTTATAGGCGAATGGAACGGATTCTTAGATTTACAAACTTCGACGGCCTGCTTGTCTGTACGTATGTTTGTGTTTTCTACTTTATCTTTGTTCTTGCGAGAATTGGTAATTGGATTTTCCAAGGTGACAGGACTTCTGAGATTCTTCGGATTCTTATGTGACTCAGATGAAAGCGTTGGTTCAGAATAGGAAGATTATATAGACCATTTAATGTTAACACCAGGTGGCCAAATTTCCTTATTAAATAATAAGTTAATCGATGTTTTAGATTTTATACCTATTTTGAACGAACAGCCAGTTATTGTGTCGGCATCTTTAAGGAGTGCGTAATAAGCATGGGTAATAAGCAATTTGAGAGGCACTATTTTGTACTCGAGAAGACATTCGACCGAGAACAATACGATATATTTTCAATTACCTACAGACTGCAGGCCTTGACCACTACGATATAAGACTTCTAAAATACTTATTTTACAATCAAGTAGCATCTATCCAAGTTGGAGAGAGTCGTACTTAAAAACTACCCATCAAACGTGGAGTGCGACAGGGTTGTATTTTGTCACCCAGTCTCTTTAATCGGTATTCTGAAGAAATCTTTAGGGAGGCTTTAGATGACAGACAAGAGAGAGTAAGACTGGACGGAGAAATAATCAACAATATCAGATACGCTGACAACACAGCCATTCTTGCAGAAAATTTAGAAGATCTCCAGACATTAGTAAATCTGGTCAGTGAAGAAAGTTATCGCAGAGGCCTAAGAATCAATATTTCAAAGACAAAGTTTATGACAGTTGGAAAGATAAGTAGATCAAGATGTGCTTTCCCTTGATGGAGAAGAGATAGAACGGGTTATCCATTTTAAATACATTAGCAGTTGGTTAAATGTAAATTGTTACTCGGATGAAGCGATAATAATCAGGATTGAAATATCACGAAAGGCCTTTATGACCTGGAAACCAGTTTTATGTAACTGAAGCCTGTCGATGAATATTTGCAAGAAGTTCCTTAAATGTTATGTGTGGTCTATATTATTGTATGGTTATGAGACGTGGACGGTAAAAACCACAAAGCTAAATAAATTAGAAGCATTCGAAATTTTGGTGCTATTGACGAAGTTGACGATATCCTAAAGATATAACTTGTTTCGCACACTTCCAATGAAGGTGTTCTCCAAATGACGAATTGAGACCGTCTGCTCATAAACATCATAAAGAGGAGAAAAGCAGAATACTTCGGCCATGTAATTAGAGGACTTAAATACCATCTACTTCGCCTTATAATACAAGGAAAAGTGGAGGGAAGGAGATGGATTGGTCGAAAGAAACTTTAATGGTTGCGTAATATTAGATAATGGTGTGGTTCTACGGTAGAAAAATTATTTCGCGCAGCAACCGATAGAGAGGATTCAGGGGAACTTGTAAACATGATCACGGCCAACGTCTGAATACAGATACGGAACCTGAAGAAGAAGAAGATACTGTTACTATAATCTAAAAGCGATAGATTTATCAAATAAATACCTATTATTATATATCTTTTATGAGAAGTCTCAACTTCTTGCTGCACTCAAGTTTATGTTAACCTAACTAGGAAATACAAAATTTATTTTTAGAACTTAACCCTTTGATCGGTAATCCCGCTATAAGGCCGGTATTAAAATAATCGAATTACATATTTTAAAATGTAAAATTTATTTGCTCTTACATCGACTACACCGCTTTTCGGCAAGAATAGTGTCGACCAGTGGTAAAGGTTTAAAAGTTGTAGGTTCAGTTACTTGAGAGATATGTTGGTCAACGTGGAAACATGCAACTGAATCGCACGTAAAAATTATTGCTCTGGAACACGTGTAATCGAACCGTAAAATAAAATAGTTCTAGTTATCCAATTGATTTCATATTTTTTTTTGGTAAGTACTTATAGTGTTTGTTTAATAGTTTACTAGCGTATTTGGTGAAAAATATAAAATTAGTGCTGTTTTTTGAGTGTTGAGTGGTACCAGCCTTTTGGCCGGCTTGTCGGTGTACGGTAAAATAAGTCCTTCGCGTATTTGAATAAAAGTACATATTTGTATTATTTTACTTTTATTATTTATACATTTCTTTCTTTCTATTGTATAACATGGAAAATAATAGATCTCAAAGACAAAGAAAGTAAGGTGCGAAAAGGTATAACGAGCTGACAGACGCGGAAAAAGCACAAAATACAATCTTTCCACAATAACCGATGAACAAATCGACGAGATCATGAACTTTAATCTTGATTCAGATGACGAGATAGTTTACGAAGATGATGATGATAGCATAGCCGATCCGGATTATGACTATGTAGCAGTTATGCTACGGACCATTTAAAATTAATTACGATTTTCGATTCATTCAATTATATTTCATTAAAAATACCCCTCTAGAAAATTCTTTCGAGACGCCTATTTAATCGCCTAGGTGCCTATTTTCGCAGCGAAGCAAGAGGAAAGCACCGCGCATGTTTCTATCGGATCGATACGAATCGATTTCCGATAACATTGAACAGCAGTTGGTCAGGAAACGGCTCGAAGGGCGGATGGCGCGCCGCTAGTAAGGTTATTCCCACTTTTAAGTGACGGGATTGAAACAAATTTTCGATGGAAATCAAATAATTAGAAGGAAATCAAGCGTTAGCTAATCCCATCTACAAAACTAGATAACCAAAGTTAAACATCTCTTTGGACTTCTTCACATAACAGAAGTGGATATTCCGGCGTGCCTGCCTTGTTTCAGTAAGTACATAATACATTTATCTCTCATTCCTTCCTTGTGAAATCCAATGCATCATTGTAGTTAGATCTTTCGGTAGATTAATTTACCACATAAGTATATATAATTCATAGTATAATAATGATATTCATTCTCATTTGCAAAGGAACATTCAATCAAGGCCATAGTTTTTTTTAGTCCAAACCTAAATTTTAATATCTTTTATACCTGATCGTTAGGCTTTTTACTTAAGGTTTTTTTTATCTGTGATTTATAAAAAGTTTTAACGAGTATCTATACAGCCTTCTGTCACGCCCATCTAATGCGCACGTCCCTGTCATGTCTGAATTGAAGTAAACTTCAGAAATTTTGACATGACATATGAATACCTAACCTACCTAATATTTGATGTTTTTGTTTGGGCCTGTTCAATATGTACTGCTACTGTTCTTGAAATACATCATAACTAATTAAATAAACTTTATTTTAGATCCCGTAACTTAGTTATTTAGTCACACAACGTGACTCTATCACGTTGATTATGTACTACCTAGTTAGATTGCTAGCCACTCTGTGATGGTTTATCCCTAGAGTGGGCTGTTTTTGTTGGATAATACACCATACCGGATTTTATTACAACCAGCATCTTCACCCAGGACCTTGCAGTAGGACTTACTCACCACAGCAGCCAACCGTTTTATCGTGCCAAAAGGGAATTTCCTACGGAATTCATCTCTATGGACTTGCAACCCTACTTTTAACCGACTGTTGTGTAAAAGCTAAGTTTATTTACTTTTTCATTATTTACTTTTGGGTAAGATATATTTGCTACATTGTAAACTTTTCGTATGCATACGATTAGGAAGAGTACATATATTTTCGTGATAGACAGGGTTTTAGGTCGTTGGTTTTTTTTTGATTTAATATAAGTAGTAGTTTTAAATAAATAAAATCAGGTCTTGTTTAATAATCATCAATAATTGTATCTTAAAATTTAATAGGGAATCGGGTTGTAAAATTTTGTCGCGGATTTTAAATAGGGAATACGTCTCGTAGGTTTTTTTTTTGTAAAATATATAAAGAGTCACTGACCAACTCATTTATATAGACCTTTTTGCTATTCCAACGGACTTTTGATTTGGATTTTGATTTTAATACTTTTGCTTGGCCAGTGATAGTGGATAATTGCTTGTTGAGTGGCCTTTGCGGTCCTATTTTATCTTTTCCCCATCCTCTATCACTGTTATTACGTTGCGTTATATGTAAAGTGTTAACATTTAATATTTATTATTAATATATTTGTATGTATTAAGGTTGGTGTTTTATTTCAGTCTGTATTACCAGTATATGACATAGCAAGACAAGCTCAGTATTTAGTATTTTGTATTTCAGGTAGTTGTAACCAGTGTCATAGAGTTCATGTTGTTCGTTACTTCAAAATCTCGAACCTGTCCAACTTCTTGGTTCTGAGAGCCGAGTTGTTCGTTCGAGTTGGCGCCCTTTTTTCTTCTTCTTTCTTTGTTGTAACTCGATATTATTTTATCTCTAGCATTCTTATCTATTTTCCTTCCATTTTTGTATTAATAGTCTCATTTTCTTCCTAGTTATTATCATTTCATTACCAAATTTTCTTCTTATATCTCTAAAGCCAATATTCGGTGTATGGAAGCTAGCCCGAATACTCATACTTGAGATTTAGTATCTCTCTGCCCTTTTGATTTTTTTTCCTTCTGAGCTAAGCCCCTCTTCTTTTGTCTTAAATCTCTTATCATTTATTTTACCCATCTTTAGTCAGTTCTTCTCTTCAAAAATCTCTATACCCAGAGTATAGAGGTTTCAATTGGCGCCCAACGTGGGGCCTCTTTTACATTTTTGGCTTTGAAAATATCTCCTTTAACTTTTGGTTTTTTATCTTGGTGGTTTCAGTGATTGTGCTTTTAGATTCTCACTTTAACGTTCAGTGTTGTACTTCAATTTGGTTTTTTTGGAGATTATCTTATACCTATATGTTGAATAAACTTGTTTTGCTATAGTATACTGTGTTGACTGAATAAATTTATTTGTTTTGATTGGTTAAATAACTATTTTGGATTAATAATAAATTAAATTAAAAATTTAAATATCTTGAATTTAACGATTTCACCTATTTTTACAAGTCCGGAATAGTATTAAAAGTGAATCACTACCTTGAATTAAAAGTCATTTTCAATTTTAGGTTTATCGGAAGTTGTAGCAGTACATTTCATCAGATTTCACGACTGGACCAAACAAATAAACATTACTGGTATAGGTACCCATTCAGAACATTAACTGGAGGACAGAGAGTAAGTTAAACTTTACCTACTTACATTTTATCTCATTCTCGTGTTTATTTCCCAGTTGTTTATAATGGCATCGTTAAGGTATAACATCTGTTTATTTATTTTGTTTACCTAGTTAAGATCCGTTGTTGTGCCTTTTATCTTATTTCATCTTATCTTAATGTTGACTAATATCTTAGTTTTGGACTTGTTCATTTTGCTGTTAGTTGCCTCTTGAAAGTCCAAACTACATACCATAGGAGTACAGGATGGATAATGGGAATTTTCCCCATCTTGAATTCTGGGTTAAATAAGTATTTATAGGGATAACTAGGAACACATTTCAAAATATTTTCTTTGATTTATGGTCTTGTATGGTTGCGTACGGACCATGCCCATAAATTGTTACAGTCGCTTTACTGTGTCAGGATCTAGCGTGGGTTCAGGACTGATCACCCCGGACTTGTGCACTTCACTTGGCTCAGAAATATATTAATATCTATAAGTTGTTCCCAGAGTGTCTCTTAGGTTGAAATTAGAATGTGTCATATAGAATTGGATCGTTCTGATATTCAGCAGTAAGTAAGTCTGTTTAACTTGGTTGTCATCTCCCATCTCCTATGCTGTTATCTTTACCTGAGGTGAGTTTATCTTTATCTTTACCTGAAGTGAGTTTACCTTTACCTGAGGTGAGCTTATCTTTACCTTTACCTGAAGTGAGTTTATCTTTATCTTTACCTGAAGTGACTTTACCTTTACCTGAAGTGAGTTTACCTTTACCTGAAGTGAGCTTATCTTTACCTTTACCTGAGGTGAGTTTATCTTTACCTTTACCTGAAGTGAGTTTATCTTTATCTTTACCTGAAGTGACTTTACCTTTACCTGAGGTGAGTTTATCTTTACCTTTACCTGAAGTGAGTTTATCTTTATCTTTACCTGAAGTGACTTTACCTTTACCTGAGGTGAGTTTATCTTTACCTTTACCTGAAGTGAGTTTACTTTTACCTGAAGTGAGTTTACCTTGAGTTTATCTCGTACCTTTACCTTGATGAGTGCATCTCTTATCTATATCTGATTGAATGTATATCTTATCTTTATCTTGATTATTATAAAGTCCTAAGAATCTGTTCTTCTCTGTGCTTGTCGTGAGTAAAGAATTGGATCACGTCAATAGTGCAGTTTAGGTATTACAGTTAGGACCCTAATTATATCTTACCTTTTGTGCATACCCTCTACCACGAGTAGATGTGGGCTTGCAATTATCTTTACCTTTTAGCATACCCTATACCATTAGTATAGTGGGCTTGCTAGTATCTTTACCTAGATTGTGTCTTCCTATCACTGCTCAAGAGAGTAGATGTTAAGGATTATCTTTTACCTCGATTTTTAGTTGTTGCTGATATCCAGAACCATATCATTATTTATGTTTAGCTTTGTAGTAATGTAGTTTCAACTAGTCTTGATGAATTAGTCCCTCATTGAATTCTCGGGTGATTAGTAGAATTTGTTCGCTCTAGTATCAATGTTGGGTAAATTTGATAGGTTGATTGTTGTGTATGGTTCTTGGTTATACTGTGTTAGGTGTTGTTAATACACACCTGTAATTTAGATTTAATGATGGGTTACTAACACTCGAGAATGCAGATGGTAAGTAGTGTTAAGAGTTGACTTACTCTATAAGGTTGTATAATTATATTTAGAATGTAAGTGATTAACGTGTAATTATTTGTTTTTCTCTATCTTTATTTTTACTAAATTAAAGTAAATTATCTTGTTGAATTATCTATGTCGGTCAGTTACACATCCCTTCTATGTTCTATACTTTCTACAAATATGATTAAATATATCTCGCGTGGCCTCTATACTATGTATGACTTCGTTCCTGATTTTTGTTCCGTCCCCTCAGCAAATAGTATGACTGTTGAGCCTACCATCATTATGTTTTTATCCCACAACGTTACTCCTTTACCGTGTCCACCCTCAGGTTCGCCCTAGCGTCAGTTAGTTCTGGAAAATAAAAAAAAGAGGAAACTTGTGGAGTTTTCCTTTTTTTTTTGCTGGAGATAAGGGAGAATGTAGCAGTTATGCTACGGACCATTTAAAATTAATTACGATTTTCGATTCATTCAATTATATTTCATTAAAAATACCCCTCTAGAAAATTCTTTCGAGACGCCTATTTAATCGCCTAGGTGCCTATTTTCGCAGCGAAGCAAGAGGAAAGCACCGCGCATGTTTCTATCGGATCGATACGAATCGATTTCCGATAACATTGAACAGCAGTTGGTCAGGAAACGGCTCGAAGGGCGGATGGCGCGCCGCTAGTAAGGTTATTCCCACTTTTAAGTGACGGGATTGAAACAAATTTTCGATGGAAATCAAATAATTAGAAGGAAATCAAGCGTTAGCTAATCCCATCTACAAAACTAGATAACCAAAGTTAAACATCTCTTTGGACTTCTTCACATAACAGAAGTGGATATTCCGGCGTGCCTGCCTTGTTTCAGTAAGTACATAATACATTTATCTCTCATTCCTTCCTTGTGAAATCCAATGCATCATTGTAGTTAGATCTTTCGGTAGATTAATTTACCACATAAGTATATATAATTCATAGTATAATAATGATATTCATTCTCATTTGCAAAGGAACATTCAATCAAGGCCATAGTTTTTTTTAGTCCAAACCTAAATTTTAATATCTTTTATACCTGATCGTTAGGCTTTTTACTTAAGGTTTTTTTTATCTGTGATTTATAAAAAGTTTTAACGAGTATCTATACAGCCTTCTGTCACGCCCATCTAATGCGCACGTCCCTGTCATGTCTGAATTGAAGTAAACTTCAGAAATTTTGACATGACATATGAATACCTAACCTACCTAATATTTGATGTTTTTGTTTGGGCCTGTTCAATATGTACTGCTACTGTTCTTGAAATACATCATAACTAATTAAATAAACTTTATTTTAGATCCCGTAACTTAGTTATTTAGTCACACAACGTGACTCTATCACGTTGATTATGTACTACCTAGTTAGATTGCTAGCCACTCTGTGATGGTTTATCCCTAGAGTGGGCTGTTTTTGTTGGATAATACACCATACCGGATTTTATTACAACCAGCATCTTCACCCAGGACCTTGCAGTAGGACTTACTCACCACAGCAGCCAACCGTTTTATCGTGCCAAAAGGGAATTTCCTACGGAATTCATCTCTATGGACTTGCAACCCTACTTTTAACCGACTGTTGTGTAAAAGCTAAGTTTATTTACTTTTTCATTATTTACTTTTGGGTAAGATATATTTGCTACATTGTAAACTTTTCGTATGCATACGATTAGGAAGAGTACATATATTTTCGTGATAGACAGGGTTTTAGGTCGTTGGTTTTTTTTTTGATTTAATATAAGTAGTAGTTTTAAATAAATAAAATCAGGTCTTGTTTAATAATCATCAATAATTGTATCTTAAAATTTAATAGGGAATCGGGTTGTAAAATTTTGTCGCGGATTTTAAATAGGGAATACGTCTCGTAGGTTTTTTTTTGTAAAATATATAAAGAGTCACTGACCAACTCATTTATATAGACCTTTTTGCTATTTAGTCCTGTCGCCAGGGGGGGTACAACGGCCTCCTTAATTCAGATGGACTTACCCAAGTTTTTTTATATATTTTGACCCGTAGAATACGAATTTTTTGGGTAACAGTTGATCCGGATGTCGATAAGATTGTTATAGACAAAGAACTTGAGGAATTACATAACAGCGATTTCTCGCAAAACAAAACATCTTTTTATATTTTTTGAGTCATTTTAAGCAAAAAATATTCCTACAAGTTTTTTCGTAGAATGCATAGTTTTCGAGATAACCGCGGTTGAACTTTCAAAAAATCGAAAAATTGCAATTTTTGAACCCGAATAACTTTTGATTAAAAAATAAAGTAACAATTCTGCTTACCGCATTTGAAAGTTTAAGTCAAATTATATCGGTTTTGATAATTTGCATTGCTAAAAATTAATTTTTTTATTTTAAAACAACGCTATAAACACATAGTGTTTCCCGTGCCTAATACATGCGTTTTAACGCATGCTACGTAGAAATTGCCTCGCTTGCACTTGTAGCTACTCTACCTACTCGTTCGATTTTAAATGAGAAATCATTGAAAACATCACTCACGCACTAGGTGTTTAAAGCTTTGTTTACCAATAAAATAATAAATTTTTAGCAATGCAAAGAATCAAAACCGATATAATTTGACTTATACTTTCAAATGCGGTAAGCAGAATTACTACTTTATTTTTTAATCAAAAGTTATTCGGGTTCAAAAATTGCAATTTTTCGATTTTTTGAAAGTTCAACCGCAGTTATCTCGAAAACTATGTATCCTACGAAAAAACTTGTCAAAGCATTTTTTGCCTAGAATGACCCAAAAAATACAAAAAGATATTTTGTTTTGCGAGAAATCACTGTTATGTAATTCCTCAAGTTCTTTGTCTATAACAATCTTATCGACATCCGGATCAACTGTTACCCAAAAAATTCGTATTCTGCGGGTCAAAATATATAAAAAAAACTTGGGTAAGTCCATCTGAATTAAGGAGGCCGTTGTACCCCCCCTGGCGACAGGACTAATTCCAACGGACTTTTGATTTGGATTTTGATTTTAATACTTTTGCTTGGCCAGTGATAGTGGATAATTGCTTGTTGAGTGGCCTTTGCGGTCCTATTTTATCTTTTCCCCATCCTCTATCACTGTTATTACGTTGCGTTATATGTAAAGTGTTAACATTTAATATTTATTATTAATATATTTGTATGTATTAAGGTTGGTGTTTTATTTCAGTCTGTATTACCAGTATATGACATAGCAAGACAAGCTCAGTATTTAGTATTTTGTATTTCAGGTAGTTGTAACCAGTGTCATAGAGTTCATGTTGTTCGTTACTTCAAAATCTCGAACCTGTCCAACTTCTTGGTTCTGAGAGCCGAGTTGTTCGTTCGAGTTGGCGCCCTTTTTTCTTCTTCTTTCTTTGTTGTAACTCGATATTATTTTATCTCTAGCATTCTTATCTATTTTCCTTCCATTTTTGTATTAATAGTCTCATTTTCTTCCTAGTTACTATCATTTCATTACCAAATTTTCTTCTTATATCTCTAAAGCCAATATTCGGTGTATGGAAGCTAGCCCGAATACTCATACTTGAGATTTAGTGTCTCTCTGCCCTTTTGATTTTTTTTCCTTCTGAGCTAAGCCCCTCTTCTTTTGTCTTAAATCTCTTATCATTTATTTTACCCATCTTTAGTCAGTTCTTCTCTTCAAAAATCTCTATACCCAGAGTATAGAGGTTTCAACTACAAGGCGGATGTGCTCACAGCTGAGAACGATGAGATCATTTTTTCGGGTCTACCCCAAAATCCCGACAGCCAAAATCCCGACAGCCACAATGCCGACGGCCAAAATTCCGACACGCCAGAATACCGACAGGCCAAAATCCCGACAGCCCAGAGTCCCGACAGGTTTGATAATTTTCTTTTTAACATATAATTACACTTATTTCTTGTTTTTTGTTTATGCCCATCTGTATTTTATTTTTTTGTAACTAAACAAAAGTTTTTACCATTTAATATGAAATATGCGAGGATTGTTGCATGTCGGGATTTTTGCCTGTCGGGATTCTGGCGTGTCGGTGTTTTGACCGTCGGGATTTTGGCTGTCGGGATTTTGGCTGTCGGGATTTTGGCTGTCGGGATTTTGGGCGGCAACGCATTTTTTCCTGTTTAGGTGAAAATATCATTGATTTGGAGCTCTCCATGAACCTTCCGTTAGAGCTAAGTAATATCACTGAAGTTAGTGAAGGTTTAGTGGGTGTTCCAGAACAACATGCAAATATATCTAGTTCTGAAATGGCAACATTAACTTTACAGGAACTTATGATATCAGAAAATACATCACCAGAAGTTTCAACAACTGATCCGGATACTCAAATGGACGTTTCAGTATCACCCGTACCGTTATCATCAAAAGAACCAATTGCATCAACTTCCACACAGCTAGCAACAACCACTAAATTCAAACCAAAGAAAAGACCCACATCCCCGTTACCAACCGTAGAAGCTACGGGACCACAAATAGTACCATCAGCGGCGGGCTTCACTGGCACAGGCATGCTATTAAAACACGGAAAGTCACAATGCAATACTAATTTTTTCTCTTTCTTTGAGTTGACCTCATGGAATCTCATATGGGGCGAAGTGAATGGCGCATTAAAACAATGAATGCAATGAAACGCCTCTTTTACCATTTTCTGGATATGGCTGTCACAAATGCTTTCATTTTGTATCAGATCATATAATAAAGATGCTGCGAAAACAGATTTCAAAGAAGAAGGAGCTTCGCAAGAAAAAACATAAGACTATCCAATTTCGTGTGAAAATTCCTCAAGCTCTGTGCTCTTCTGTTCAGAAAAGACCCATTGGTCGACCTTCAAATTCACCGCTCACTACTAATAGTACTAAAGCTGGTATAAATGCAGCGCATCCTGTTGAAGACGTATATTACGATGGAGTAGATCATGTTCCTGAACGGATTCCAGGTACTAAAAAGGTAAAAATACTGCATGAAATCAGAAACGCACACTTTCTGCCTGAAATATCAACTACATATATGTCATTTCGGTGCCAAGAATTGTTGGAAAGACTACCACGTCCGTCGTTAATGTATTTCTTTGATTAATATTTACCTGTTAATTTTTTCTATCAAGTTTATATCAATAACAATTTAAATATTTTTATAAGCAACAAAAAACACTAGTTAATTTTTCCCTGTATAACGATATACCGGCCGTACGGCCAGCATTCGTCTTTTTCACTTTGTGGCTGAGTCAATAACGATATAAAAAAAATAACTTTCCATTCGTGTTTCACATAGCAAAATTGCCCCGAAACCAAAATTTTCAGAAAGTTGAACCCACTATTTCTCTTTTGCCGATTAAAGGGTTAAGTTTACAATAGCTACATTTTTTTATAAATATGTTTAATAATTTCCAGAATGGTTTTACAGATTATTCACGTGGTTCTGATGCAAATTATAAATATAATAATAATGTGTAGGTATGTTCAAATCTTAAATAAGTTATCCAAAGTTTCCGCCGCATAAGGAACAGATAGCAGCAGGGGGAATTGGCTGTGGCATTGGGGATGTCCTGGGTTTTTCTGGATCTGAAAGATATTCATTTTCGATAATCTCTCCTCGTGGTACTGGATAAGATTGTATTTTTTTTAATGAATTAAGATAAGATAATATATTAGATTGATTAGGACCATTGTTTACTTGTGGAAACGCATTAGGTCCATTGCTAGAGTGGTACCTAAAATAAAACAAAAAATGAAATTAATAAACCATACACAAAAAATTTGTTTGCTTTATTCCGGTGTCGTAACATTTGGGCAATTAGAAAAAAGGCTACTAAAAACACGTAGAGTGCCATAATGTATAAAATTTTTTATTCCTAAATGTTGTTTTTTATAACGTCTATAACGCAACCTTTGTCGAAAAAGATATGTCTCCTTGACAATATTAATTTTTTGCGCTGGTGGATAATAAGCGGTATCCACCAATAATTTCAGACTATTCGAGTGTGTGACACCGCATTCACGTGCAGAAGATTTGCTTGTTAATATCCTTGTATGACAACTATGACAAGTCGCTGTATTATTTCTATAAACTTTTCATTTTGGACGAGCTATTTATTTTTTTGTAAATGAAATCCATTGGTATGTTTTACAGTAGTGGTGCTCAGACTTATACTGAGTGGGATCTACTACACAAACTGCAAGTATTCAGCAATCGACTGCTAGTAAAAAACAATTTTGAAAATAATAGTATATTATTCAACGAGCATGTAATGATGGCTACTACTCACGATGACACGAGCCACAGTGGTTCCAAATGCCGAAAACGTGGTCATGAACCTTTAAAAGTGTATATTGTTTATACGTTTTGAAATTATTTTCGTTCTTAAGGGTTTTTGGCATCGCTGACTACGAATCTGGCATTATTTTTTCTGAAAAACAAAATGGCGGATCCAACATGGCGGAAAGAAATTGAAAATATCAATCAAAAAGGAAAATTGTTTGTCAAATTTGGTAGGTTAAGGTAGCTGATTACAAATCTAACATTACTTTTTTTTTTAAACAAAATGGCGGATCCAATATGGACGAAAGAAGTTCGAAAATTTTATTTTTGGCGCATTTTTGTTTAAAATGTTGTACTATAAGGGACTTTTGAAACTGCTGATTACCAATACATTTTCTTTATGAAGTACAATATTCAGAATCTATTACTTATATACAACTGCCCATACATACTCAACAATCGCCAGAATCATGTAATATGCGTCATTTCCCACTTTTTATAGGCAGGTAAACCAAAGTGATTCTGTATCTCCTTACTATATATTTTAAGATTAATAAACATTAGTCGCAGAATTATGCAGAATTTTGTACTTTTGGAATGCATCTTTACAAATTTTTAATTATTTCAAGTATATATTCACTATTTATGCATTAACAAATTTAATGCATTTATTGTTAATAAATGTTGATTTAAGTTACATCTTACATTACTACATACTTAAAAAAGAAGAATCTACTTTACAGCGATAAAATTGATAAACTACAAAACGTTTTACAGCGTTTTCAATATACGAGTTCTTTTTCACTTTCTCTGCCGGCCAAAATAACCCCGGACATGGCCCACTTGTACCTGAGTTGTAAACCAGAATACATCCAGTCTGATCCTCATACCTGCGAATTTGGACTCTACGATAGTATGAGAAAACAACTGTAAACATAAAAATCCCTAAATAGGGACTCCTTTTTTCGCCTCATGACCACGTTTTCAGCATTTGGAATCACTGTGCGAGCCGTAGGCGAGTGTCGTAATTCATCAGAGTGAGTAATAGCCATTACATGCGAGTAGAATATTATACTTCTTCTACGACCTTTTTTATTTTAATTAGTAAAAAAATTAATTATCAACTACTCGAGATTTAAATTATAATAATTTACAAGAATACCTAAATGCTATTTACCCCTAGTACGTGGCTGAATAATTGGTTGATTACTATTACCAAATTATTATTTATTGTAAAAATACAACTAAGTATAGAAATAGTCAATATAAGTTCTATTCGTTTCCGAAAAATTATAAGCTTAAATTTGTACCTACTGTCAATTAATCTAATAAATAGGAAATGGCTGTTGTCGGAGGACGTATTTCAATAGTTAAAATGTATATTTACATTTAACTATATACACTTACCGGCAGAAAAAACCGCCACCCCAAAAAATGGGTCATTTTTAATGTCTTATATTTCCTAAACCTGATGTCCGATTTAAGTAATTCTTTTTATATGTTATAGCCTTATTCTTTAGCAATATCCCTGTAATAATATTGTTGCTAGACAAGTACACTGTCATTGTATACAGGGTGTACGAATCAAACTCTGTTTTCTTCTCAAATTTTGGAACACCCTGTGGAATGTTCTAGCTTTTATAAAATACTGAAGTTAAAACCCAACTATAGCCTCAGATTTTCTTAAGATCTTGCTTTTTGTTTCATTCGCTTATGTTGGATAATAAAAGAGTTATACGCTTTAACAACTACCCCTGTTTTTCGTCAATACAGGGTGTTTTTCAATAAGTACGGCAAACTTTAAGGGGTAATTCTGCATGATAAAATAATGACAGTTTGCTTTATAAACGTATGCCCACAAATGCTTTGTTTCCGAGATAGGGGGTGTTGAAATTGTTCTTACAAACTGACGATTTATTCATTGCTCTAAAACGGTTTGTGATATGCAAAGGAAATTTGGTAGATTTTAAGAGGTAGTTATTGTGCATTTTTTGGCATACAATTAAGAATTTTAAATTCACCATTGAAGTGCATACGGGATATATCTAAAATGTTTATACCCGTATGTACGCCAATGGTGAATATAAAATTCTTAGTTGTATGCCAAAAAATGCGCAATAACTATCTCTTAAAATCTACCAAATTTCATTTGCATATCACAAACCGTTTTAGAGCAATAAATAAGTCGTCAGTTTGTAAGAACAATTTCAACACCCCCTATTTCGGAAACGAAGCATTTACGGGCATACGTTTATAAAGCAAACTTTTATTATTTTATCATGCAGAATTACCCCTTAAAGTTTGCCGTACTTATTTAAAAACACCCTGTATTGACGAAAAACAGGGGTAGTTGTTAAAGTGTCTAACTTTTTTATTATCCAACATGAAAACCTGAGGCTATAGTTTAGGGTTTTAATTTCAGTAATTTATAAAAGCTAGAACATTCCACATGGTGTTCCAAAGTTTGAGAAAAAAACACAGTTTGATTCGTACACCCTGTATACTATGACAATGTACCTGTCTAGCAACAATATTATTACACTCCAATTACACAACAATATTACACAACAATATTATATCGTACACCCTGTATACTATGACAATGTACCTGTCTAGCAACAATATTATTACACAGATATTGTTAAAGAATAAGGCTATAAGATATTAAAAGAATTACTTAAATCGGTCATCACGTTTAGGAAATACAAGACATTAAAAATGACCCATTTTTTGGGGTGGCGATTTTTTCTGCCGGTAAGTGTATAATATAATAATATAACTATACATGATATGTTATAACATATTTAACACAATATAACTTGAAAAATAAACACAATATTAGTTATAAATTCCAATTAACATAAACAAGATGAGCTAATGACACTGTCGCAAAAATAAATGATAAACCTCAAAATTTTTAGTAAACTAGATATAAACGTAAAAAATATACTGACATTGTTACAGTTAAAATTCCTTTAAAAATTTTTCGAAGTTAATTATTATTGATATAAATTACAATAATTATTGTATTAAATAAACAACTTTAAGTAATTTTATTTGCAGTTTATATACGATTAATATTAAAAGTGGCATGCGTCACTTGAATCTAACTTCAGCCCGTGAGTAATGACCCGTGAGTAACTTCAGCCCATGAGTAATGAATTTTTACTACAAGAATCTACAGGTCGAGCAAGTCTCGTAAATTTCACGATTGCGAGCCACGCTTCACGCAACCGTGTTTGCGTACTTGTGTTTCGAGTTGCGTGGTCGTGCGGAGTTATATTTACCAAATTTAAATGTAATCGTTTCTACTGATAATAATATACTATTCTCAATATGGCTACTGGGTGTAAAAGATAAATCTTATTCTATCTGTTCTTCATGAGTTTTAGATAATTTTAGTTGTATTTCTTTGTAATTTTGTGTTGTACAAAGATTAATTTAACATTTTCTCTGGAAGTATTAATTTAGAAAGATAATATGCTTCATTGGTGTTGTGTTTTGAAGTGTGAAATGCAAAGTAATTGTGATAAAGTCAAGATAAAGTTCACTTTTAAACTGAACTAAATAAGGTATCTGAGAGACAACAATGGTTAAATGCAATACAATGTACAGGTTTTACTAGCGAAATGAAAATTTTCCTGTCCTGTCTGCTGTAATCATTTTATATCTGGTAAGTTACAATTACAACAGTAACGATTTTTGAAGATGTTAACATTTTAATCTTATAGGAAAATAGGAAAACCAGCCGACTTAATCGATAATAACAATCTCCAGATTGGGTTCCTTCAATAAATATGGGCTATAAACACAATGAAATAAGTTCCCCAAAATCTAAAATGGAGTGCTATCAAAGGAGAATTAAAGGAAAAAATATTCATATTGAAATTATTTATAAGGCACAGGACTGTCTTAAATTCTACAATAATACTAGGTGGGTAAATGATTTTAGACATTTTTCATTAAGAGTAGATTAAGATTAAGTAGATTTTCATTCAGTAGATTTAAGACTTGTTTACACGGGTAGAGTAATGATGCAAGTACTTGATAGAGTAGAGTAACTCTACCTGTAAAAATGCTCAGCACAGTAGAATAGCTGGTAGAGTGTATAGTTGGAGTTAAAGTAGAGTGACTAGCAACCTATGGCAAAGTAACTACTCTATGACCACCACTACTGCCAAAATGTCTACTCGGCTACACACTCTACCCATGGAACACGCTCAATTATGGCAGAATAGAGTAGGTAGGAGAGTACATGGGGGCGCTGTCATTCTGGCTGGAATTGTGTTTTGTGTAAATAGTGAAAATGAAGTTCACCGAAGATGAAACTTTAAAACTTGTAGAGCTATAATACGGCGAATACCAGTGTTTATGGAATTTAGGTAGTGTATACTACAGAAATAAAAGTTTGCAGCAAGCTGCGGAGGATGAAATCGTCGAAAGAATGGCAAAGGGGGCTTTGGAGTAAACGAGCTTAAGCAAAAAATTAAGAATTTAAGGTGCACTTATAATCAAGAGTGTTTAAAAATACAAAAATCAGTTTCACTATACTAGCATCAGTACTATACTTGTACTCTCCTCATGTGAATGGTATCAAGCCATTTTTGGTAGAGTACTACTGCTACTCTACTCTCCTCAAAACTCTACCCATGTAAACAAGTCTTTAGAAACAGTGGAAAATGAGGTAGCTAGTAGAGTAGTAGTAGAGTAAAATATACTGGTTTAGCAAATTACAATGTTTTAAGTTAATACAGTAGCGATCAACAGGTAGCCAAAACGTGTTCCAAGATTGCCACTGTAATTTTGAATATTTTTTCGAGGTATTTGGCACACGTATTTGTAAAATAATAAAGAATGGTGGTACAGAGCCCAATTTGAAAAATATATTAATATGTGGAAATTACTCTGTAATTATACAATATTTAAAAAAGAGCCTGTACCGCCATTAAGAAGAACAAAAAAATACACTTTCTTCAAATAAACTTTTTTATCCGATGCCTAGATTTTGTGTAATTTTGGAACTACTAATGAAATAAAAAATTTTAGTAGTTCCAAAATAACACAAAATCGGATAAAAAAGTTGTATTTGAAGAAAGTGTATTTTTTTGTTCTTCTTAATGGCGGTACAAGCTCGTTTTTTTATATTGTATTTAATTACAAAGTAATTCTTTACACCATTCTTTATTATATTAAGAATATGTGTGCCAAATATCTCGAAAAAATATTCAAAATTACAGCCGCAATCTTGGAACACCATTACGCTACCTGTTGATCGATACTGTTACCTCTTAAGATAGTTTTAATAGTTATTTATGATATAAGTATTAAAAGTACAATTTTAAGACGTGCATGTGAAAGTTAACTTGAAAAAATAATTGTATTAATGTTTTGACTTCCACATCAGATGTCATTGTCAAAATACAAAATATTCATTATTATTAGGTTTATTCTAGCAAACAGTCAAACTAGTCAAAAACCATCAGCAATCAGTTGGTCGGTAAAAGAACATAATACAGTCACCAGTGCGATCCCCTCTACTCGCGCTGGTCCACTATTCGCTGATGATTTCAAACTGTTTGAAACTGATGCTAAAACAAACCTATTATTATTATGCATATCATTATCTGTAAATAATATTTCTTCTGATTGTTAATTGTAAAGGATAGAAAAATTACCATTTATTTTATTTTTTTTTAGAATCAGCTGAGAGAAGTGGTCTACAAAAAACCAGGAAGAAAACGGAATATGTGGCTACGAAAGGCAAAAGAAAGGTTTACAAAGCAAATGTGACACATTTTTTTGAAATATTTAGGAATATCAGTAAATTGCATTAAAAAATGTATGAAAAGATTTTTTTCAATAAAAATGTTTATATTTATCAAGGATGTATTATTTGGTATGGCCACATATCGTCAGTGATGTAATAATACATCCTATCTGTTTTTTTCATGAGTTTTGTAAGAGAGACTAAAAACTTGTCTTAGGGTCACCTCCTGTTTTCATATGATATTTGTTTTGTAGTAAATTAAACTATCTATGAACTACAAAACAAGTCAAAACTTACATATGAACACAGGAGGTGACCTTAAAACATGTTTTTCCATCTCTCATACAAAACTCATGAAAAAACAGATAGGAGGTATTGTCACATCAGCAAGGATGTACAGTGATGAGTGCCCTAATAACCGGCAAAATATGGGCAACATATTTAGTTGTGAGATAAAAAGAAATGAAACTAGTCGAGCTGGGAAATTTAGCGAAATTAACCTTTAAATTTACGTTATATTGATCCCACCTTTACACATATCGGAGGAGTATGTCAACTAAAACTGTCACTGTGACAGTGGTAGTTTCCAAACTCGTCTGATATGTCTGAAGGTGGTACACAATCAATACAATCTAAATGTATAAGTTAATATCGCTAAATTTCCCAGCTCGACTAGTTTCATGTCTTTTTATCTCACTACTTAATACATCTTTTGTGCTATTTTGCCGGTTATTAGAGCGCTCATCACTGTATTTCTGGTATATCCAGGGAATGTCTACAAAATATATTTTGAATGTCCAGAGAACATTCGTGGACATTCATGGAATGTTCCAATAAGACATTCAGGTAATGTTTAAAATGCTGACACAGGATTTTCCTGGGATGTTCAGGGAACATGTTTTCGGGGATATTCCAGGAATTTTTCAATGTCTGTGTACCTTCTATGGACCTATATGGAATATTTTGGTGTTATTACCGCCGCACTCCACTTGCGATTTGTAATCAGGAAGATTGAACACATTGTTTCAAATACAAGTCAATCCATTTGTGACTAAATAATCATGGATTGACTTCTATTTGAAAGAATGTGTTCAATCTTCACAACTACAAATCGCAAGTGGAGTCCGGCGCTTAGGGCTACTTCCTCTTTGGTATTATGTATTATACTACAGAAATCAGGAACTTTCCTTCTAAATATATGTATGCATCTTGGCCATCAAACATATTCTTTGAAACATTTTTTTAAGGGGTTACATAGGTCTTGTGGGTAAAAAAAGTGACTTTTTAAAAAAAATATATCTCGAAAACTAAAATTTATTTTTATTTATAATTGGAACATGTAAAAGTATAGTACTTAAGGTAGTCTCAAAAAAAGTTTCAGCCAAAAATATTCATTTTTGTAGAGTTTAAGTTTTTTTTGCGTTGGCAGCATAACTAAGTCCAGTCTCATCTGAAATCAAAAAGTTTCTTGTAGTTTATACCTCTGGCTAGAATATGAACGAAGGAATTAAAAAAAATAAAATTTGAAGATTTTACATAAGTTTAAACACATTTTTGACCCCAATTTTTCTCATTTTTAAAGTAGTTTTTTTTTATAAAACAAAAATGACCTCATCTAATAAAAAATCATTTGTTCATTCACTAGCCAGAGGTATAAACTACAAGAAACTTTGATTTCAGATGAGACTGGACTTGTTATGCTGCTCACCACAAAAAAGGGCTGTTGTCGAAAAATTGCAGTCAACTCTACAAAAATGAATATTTTTGGCTGAAATTTTTTTGAGAGTACAGTGGAACCTCGATTATCCGTCTCTCCATTAACCGTCACCTCTGTTAACCGTCAGGGTCCGTACATAAGTTGTATTGAGTACATAAGAAGAAATTTGTACAATATTATTGTACAAATTAATGTACAATAATAACGAATGAAGTTATGGCTGAATCAACTGTTTTGTTTTCGTTGCCTAAAGATGACTTAAAGTAATGGTTAATTTGTGATGAGGACGCAAGCGGCTATCGATTGCTGACAGATGATGGAATCGTTGAAATGGCACAACAGAGACTGACGAAACAGCTTCAGAAGCTGACACAAACTTAGAATTTGACGGTGGCCATGTCGATGATGCTTTTGCAACTGACAAAGATTTGCCTAAAGAAGCTGCATCGCACATTAAACCATTCATCGAGTGGTATTCTCGACAAGAAGAATCCAATAAAGTAGATTGCATGATCTTACGATGATTAAGAAATTCATCCCTTGCAAAATGTGGAACATCAATAAAACAAACAAAGATTTCAGAATATTTTAAACCAAATTAGACAATATTAACACGAACACAGAGTCCTCTTATTGTATTATCAAACAAAACAAACAAATAAAATTTGAGAGTTGTATTATCAATTTTTAACTTTTTTTTAATGTTCTGTTAACCGTCTTTTCGATTATCCGTCATACCCTTGGTCCGGTGCCCTGACGGATAATCGAGGTTCTACTGTACTATACTTTTACATGTTTCAATTATAAATAAAAATAATTTTTAGTTTCCAAGATATAATTTTTTTAAAAAGTCACTTTTTTTACCTGCAAGACAACAACTTGTTGATTTCAAATTGTAACAGTTGTTTTGCAAAGTATGCTGCCCTCTTGTATTTTCTGTGTTATCTTCATCATACAATTACTTCATCTAAAAATTTTCTGCGAAAAAAAAATAAAACAAAAGTTTAACCACAGAATCAAGTTACACAAATTTTCAAACACCTCACCTGATACAGCGTCTCAAGTACGATTGCGCGAATTGGTAAATATAACTCCGCACGACCACGCAACTCGAAACACAAGTACGCAAACACGGTTGCGTGAAGCGTGGCTCACAATCGTGAAATTTACGAGACTTGCTCGACCTGTAGATTCTTGTATTTTTACTCACGGGTACAGTAATGGGTGCTATTATCTATGAAAAAATAACGAATAATGAGCATGTTATTAAACGGTCGTAGAAAAAAAGCTTTATTGCACATTTCTATTTGATAAAAAGTTGCAACTACAGAAAGTTGTAATTAAAGTCATGTTTTTATCTTGATTTTATTTGGATGTTGATGCATGGCACTGTATATCATCCACAAGTTTTTCATATTATGATGGTACGTAATTACAGAGGGCCAAACGCAAGCATGATGAGAGATATTTGTCAGTTAGCCGATTAAGATACTTTGACTTCACTACCGTCATTTGGGAAAATACAGACTCACACAAGTACGTTGATCCAAAGAATGCTGTGAGCTGCAGAGCTACTTGTCTTAAAGACGGTTATTTGTCAGACGATATGAAAGACCAATATCTCGTATCGGTCGCTCTGGATTTAAGGTGTATTAGCGTTAACCCGTACGCGTCCACTGCTGGACATAGGTCTCCCTCAGCTCTTTCGATTTATCTCTATTTTGTGCGGCTTGCATCCAGTTACCGATAACATTCTTCAAATCATCGGCCCATCTGGTTAGTGGGCGTCCTCTGCTTTGTAGTGCTTCTTCTCGTGGCCTCCACTCGACAATTCGTTTTGTCCATCGGTTGTCTGGCAATCTGGCGACGTGTCCTGCCCAATTCCACTAAGCGACGGGATTTTTTCGACAGCGTCTGTTGTTTTTGTTCTACTTAAGGTGTATATTCGAAATTATTTTCAGTGCCTCATTTTGGATGGAAATAATCTCCATATTGAAAGTAATGGATATTGCAGTGGCAAATTTTTACATATCTTCACAAGAAGATGGATTAGACATGAATGTTACAATATCTGTAAGTTTTTTTAAAATCAACGAAGCATCTTTCAAACTCGCTATGAACTGCTTGCAGCTCCGTCTCCAAATAAACATAATTCAAATGAGCCGTTACCCTTTTTTTCAACCATGGAGAGTTGTTTAAATCCTTTCTGTTCAGTTGATTAATCAATAATTTCAATTTGTTTAAAAAACAATCTACTAAGCTTATCATATCGATAATTGTTTTATTTTTATCGTGTAGTTTCAAATTAAAGAGGTTCAAATGTTTTCCCAAATCTGATACGAAGCCAGATCACTGAGCCATTTTTCGTTTTGAAGTAAATAGGCGTCTTTCCTTCGTTCTTCTAGAAAATAAATTATTTCGGGAAGTAACTCCTGGAACCTATCTAAAAATTTTTCGCGGCTCAACCACCTCACATCTGTATTCAGAAGTAAATCAGTTTGTTCCGCAGAGTCGCTAGCTTCCAATTGCACTTTAAAAAGTTGTAAGTCGTTGCAAGCTTCGCGCTCTGATTGAATTCATAATTTTTGTTGTCATCTTCATGACGTCGTCCATATTTAAAATTTTGGAACACAAAACTTGCTGGTGAATGATACAATGAAATAAAAAAACCGATCGAAAGTTATCGTTAGCTCGACATAATTCAACACATTAACACATTCATTGTTAACGACAGTCATGGATGGTGCACCATCTGTTGTAATACACACAAGTTTGTAAATCGGTAGCTCGTATTGTTCTACAAAATTAAAAAAAAAAAGTACCTAGATATATTCTCCGCGAGTTTTTTCTTTTAGAGGCAGCATTGTTAACAATGCTTCTTTAGCCAACAATTCTTTGATAGCAGACATAATTCCTTTTCCATTTGTATTTTTTTCGTAAATCGCGATCGACTTCAAAAACTTTGGCGATCGACTGGTCGATCGCGATCGACTCTTTGAGCACCGCTGCTTTACAGCAATAAGAAAAAGCACAAAATATGAAAGCTATAATTGATCGTTGGGTCGATACAAACGCCGAAGGAATGAAAACATTTATAGGAATCATTCTGTGGGTGGGTGTTATGCGTTTACCTACGATTTAATCGTACTGGTCAAGAAATGTTCCCTATACAAATGCTGTTTCTTCGGTTATGTCACGAAATAGGTTCCGAATAAGTATGTTCTACTTAAAATGTGGCATTTTTCAAATAATGAAGTCGCAGACCAAATTTTTAAACCTTTTCAAAATCAGTGAGCTATTAAAAAAACCAATAATTTTATTCTCAAGCTGCCCCTGGAGAATTCATTTGCACAGATGGAACTTTGGTGCCATTCAAGGGGCACTTGAAATTCAAACAATACATACAAAACACGCGTCCCAAATTTGGCATCAAATTGTTCAAAGTATATCTCGATGGTGGTTACCTATATAACACTAAAATATACTATGGTAAAGAAGGTTGGTCGTGACTTTACAGTACCTTCAAAAACAGTCCTAACACTAAGTGCAGATTTGTTGAATGATCTACGAACAATTTGTATGGACAATTATTACTTAAGTGTTGAGATTGCTCATACTCTTCTAGAAGAACAAACATTTTTTTTGGTACATTACGCAAAAACAGAAATAACAATCCTGATATAGTTATAACAAGTTACGGAAAGGCCAACCAATAATCCAAGGGATATCCGAGCAATAGAAGAATATTTCTGGAGAAGTGGAAGGATAATAGAGATGTCTTACTTGTGAATACTAAGTACATTTTGGCTATGATTACGGATTCCGGATATGATCAGGAATTCAAAAGCAAAGAGGATGAGTCCAAAAACCCAAAACAGCAATAGAATACAACAATCCTGCGAAGAATAAGTCAAAAAAAAACGAAATATTAGTTCTGCGAGGCATATTTTCGCCTTGACTGTTTTTTCTAAAGTTTATAATGTTTTTTAAAACTAGTTTTACGCTCTTATTGCCGCATAATTTTTTCTTTCTAAATAAACAATATGAATATCTATTTGTTTTGCTGACAAAAGGTTTGGGCATTTGTAGGTACTCGTCATTTTGTGTAACACAAAAACTAACTTTACTACTTTTTGTGTATATGCATTATAAACCTCTTCATATGCATTTGTCAGTAGTTTCGTGCATTTCAGTTACTCACCATTAATCCAAGTAATGAAGCTTAATATAGGACAAAACATCACAATTTTTACAGAATGAATCGATTTGCTTGAAAATTTGAGAATAAGTAGTGGATAGTCCAAGGATCAAAATCTATATGATGCCGAAAGGCGCTTTTACCATGGGGGTGGTTGCCACCCCATCTCGGGGGTGGAAATTTTATATTATATTTTGACTGCAAAAGTTGATAATAACATTCATTCTAAGCAAAACATGTTCTATACATTTTTTTTGATAAAATTAATAGTTTTCGATTTATTCCCTATCGAAAGTGTTAGTTTTATATCGAAAAAATCAATGTTTTTCGATATATGCTCATTTACGATTCACTCAATTATTGCCAGTTTTATAAAAAATAATCATTCTAAGCCAGTAAAACTTCTAGAATCTATTAATAATACACAAACAAAGAAGAATAAATAAGGTCAATGACTAAAAACACCGCTAACTGACATTATTATGCTTCCAACTGGATTTCTCCTTTTTTTTTCAAAAAAATATATTGATTTTTTAACCGTAACTTTTTTATTTTTTATCGTAGAAAGTTTTGTAAAGAAGACTTTTGTAGGCAGCTCACTCAATTTTTGCCGTAGAAAAAATTTTTGCCGTAGAATATCGTGGCTTGCTAACCTGAGAGCATGGTACAGAATGGTACACAACTATTCCGCTTAGCAACCAACAAAGTCATCATAACCAGAATGATCGCCAACGTTCGGAACTGACAGGCACCCTAAGAAGAAGATAATGCCAGAGGCCGGTGGAAATTGAAGAAATAGTTTAACAACAATTAATTTGATAATTAACAATTTACAGTGGCAGTAATAACCATAATAATTATGATACATCAGAACAACTATTATATATTATATATTATATGATTTTCGTATAAAAATGCATTATATCTATCTAACGTACTTTACAGGATTTAAATTTGAATAAAGCGTCCTCAGGAATGTTTTAAAGTTATAAACAATTTTTTGTTTAAAAAAAATTGTTAATACATAATTACTTAGCAAAATTGTTAGTTGAAAATAAAATATTTTGTTGGGAAAACCGGGATTTTCTGAGGAAAATTTTCGTCGAAACAAATTGGAAAAGAAAAACAGGTTTAAATAACGGTGCATTTTTATTTGGGTGTTTTTGGTGTAAAGTTAAAATCATCTGAGTTACAGAGCAGTAATGAACAAAACACAATTTCGGAGCGCCAATTTGTTTATAAAAAAAAATAGCACACTATCTGCGGACTTTGCATATCTATGTATATTATTAATATTATACAATCATAAAATTCGATTCCACAAAAAAAATTGCTGGTAAATACATAACTTTCCACAAAAATGGCATATTTACCGGTAATGTGCCCAGACCAGTTTTATTGTATATATGTTTTTCAAATATAGTCCGGGCTATTATATCGTCGCCCCCGTTAGCAAAATTATTCCCATTCGATTTTTTTGCACAAACTTACTCAAAAAGAGGTCCTTCAAACAAATCCACAGGGTCCCGTGGTCAAGAAATTGTTTAAACAATTTTTTAAAAACAAATTCACAAAAATAATTTTTTTTGTTTCTAACAAAATATTTTTAAATAATTTTGATCATTCTGAGCAAAAAATTTCTTCCGTGATTTTTCTCTAAAATTGATTTTTGTCAAGTTATATGCGTATTAAAATATGAAAAATGCGAAAATGGCCATATTCAAGGTTTATAACTCGATTAATAGTCCATTCTTTCACGGTTTTTGCTCTAAATTTTAAAGAACCGCTTGGATTGACATGAAATTTGGCATAGGCATAGCTTACATGTCAAAGAAAAAAAGTGATATTGTGCCAATGTGTGCTTTTGCCCTGGGGATGACTTTCTTCCCAACAGGGGGTGAAAAAATATAAGTCCAAAATAAGTCCGGAAATGGATAAACTGACTAATTTTAAGTAACTTTTGTTATATATAGCTTTTTCGGCAAGTCAACACTTTTCGAGTTATTTGCGAGTGAATATGTTCATTTTTCAACAAAATAACTACATTTTTAGACGGTTTTTCGCAAATAACTCAAAAAGTAAGTATTTTGTCGAAAAAAACGTTCTTAGCAAAAATATAGCCTGTAAAAAAGTAAAAAAAATGGTGTACGCGTTGTATTGGGATACACTGCATCTCAGTAATCATCTTATTAAGACCAATTCTTTAATAATTAAATGTCTTTGGTAAAACAAATACGTTTGTTTATAATAAATACGATTGACCTACATTACCACATCAATGCATGCGGTTTGGATACAAGGTCAGTTTGAAATAATAATTAGTATACGTTATTTATAATCTAGTCGATTCAGCAGTTTTAGTATCACTCTCACTTTTTGTTTATATAAAAACAATAAACACGGCAATCCACTTTTAGTTATACTTTCACGGAGAAAAGATTAGTCAATTAGTATTTGAGATCCCGGCGGGCAACATCACATCTATTAAATATTATACCACCAGCTCCTTACCGTTATAACTCCAACGTACAAATAAATGTATTCACAGTGAGTATTGTTACTTCATCAACCCTTATGGTAGGGGGTGGCTCAGAAGTGGCTTAATTATCTGAGGTGGCTCAGAAGCTAGGAGCCACCATAGCGTTAGGTCTCTGGACCTCGTAAAACCAGAGTTATAGCCAATGAAAAATAGATTCATATTCACCACATTTCAAATAAAATACTTCGAAGTGAAATATCCAAAAAATTAAGCATTAACAAAATTTTTGGGGAAAACCCGTTATAACTTTTTTAAAGTGTTTTAAAAAAGCTTTATTTCTGTTTTTATAAAAAGTGTCCAGCATTAAATTTAAGCAAGTTACGCTCAAAGTAAAGTTGGTCCCTTTTGTTTTGGCAAAAAAAATCGGGAAGACCACCCCCCAATTAGTAACTTAAATGAAATTAATCGTTACCGCTCCACAAATTATTTTACTTATGTTGTGTTTATATGATCTGTAAGTCTCATCGATTCAAAGTGCTTATTTTGGAAAAAATTTGGTTTTAAATTTTTAAAAATTTAAATTTTGAAAAATATGCTTTTTTTCACAATAACTTAAAAATTGTTAGAGATACCAAAAATCTCGAAAAACAAAAAAAGTTAGCATTGCTTTTCTGAATACCACATATTTTTTTGTTTCTCTGTTAGACAAAAATTGATTAAGATTTGCTGTTTCTAAATTTGCATACATCCGTGATCAGTGACTCGTTCAACCCCTTTTAACTACAGCCCTTTCAAAAATAAGGACTTTGAACCGATGCAACTTACAGATCATATAAACAATACATACACGAGTCAAGAAATTTGTGAAAGTCGTAACGATTAAGTTCATTTGAGATACTAATTAGGGGGTGATTTTCCCGATTTTTTTACAAAAAAACGGACTAACTTTATTTTGAGCGTAACTTGTTTACTTTTGATGCTAGAAATTTTTTTTAAACAAAAATGAAGCTTTTTTTAAACACTTTAAATAAGTTGTAATGAGTTTTCCCCGAAATATGCTTCATTTTTGGTTATTTCACGTTAAAGTATTCCAATTGGAATTTGGCTAATATGAACCTATTTTTAATTAGCTATAACTCTGCTTCTACTAGGTATAGAAACGTGATATATAGGTACATACATCATTTTTTAAAATTTTTTACGGGCTATATTTTTTCTAGTAATGTTTTTCGACAAAATACTTACTATTTAAGTTATTTGCAAAAAACCGTCTAAAAGCGTGGTTATTTTGTTGAAAAAACGAACATATTCACTGGCAAATAACTCGAAAAGTATTGACTTAGTGAAAAACCTCTATAAAACAAAATTTACTTTAAATTAGTCAGTTTATCAATTTCCGGACTCACTTTGGACGAATACTTTTTCACCCCTAAGAGGGGGTGAAAACCACCCTCGGGGTAAAAGCACATATCGGCACAATATCACTTTTTTTCTTTGACTTGTTAGCTATGTGTATGCCAAATTGCATGTCAATCCAAGCGGTTCTTTAAAATTTAGAGGTTTTGCAATATTTTACCGTTAAATAACGTACTATAAAAATTATATTATGTAAGTCAGAAAGTGATCAAAGCAAATTTAACCCCCCCCCCCTTCAAGATACGTAAGACATTTTTGTCATTTGCTCAAAGTTACTTAAAAAGAGGTCCCTATAACAAATCCACAAGGTGCTAGGCGGTGCAGTGGTCAAAAAATTGTTTAAAAATTTTTTTTAAAACAAATTCGCAAAAATAATTGTTTTACTTCGAACAAATTTTTTTTAGATCATTTGGGTCATTTTGAGCAAAAAAGGTCTCTTGTGATTTTTCTCTAACATTGATTGGGCGCTATAATATGGGCACAATCAGAATACAAGATTTTTGTTGACTGCTCTGAAAGACCAAAAGATACTGCTAACCTTGAGCATGTCAAGGTATGTATATACAGGAATGTTCCCAGTTAGTGTCGCAAAAAATGACTTGCTCTGTTTATGCCATAGTGGTGCTATTCTGGAGGAAACCTGGATCTGGCACAATAGGCTTATAACGAATGAAGATTTGGTAGATCAAGTACCAGAGCTATCAATATCTGATAGCTAGAGTGAAAAAGACGGGTTAAATTGTGCATTCACAATTTTTTTTCAACATATTGTGTAGATTAACAGTTTTAATTCCGTTAGAGGTGAGATAATCTGTTTTAGTGTTAACATTTTGTAATATAATGCGTTTTTGTTAGAGGTCTTTTATTGATACTTTATGAATACAAATTCATTAAGCTCACAGTATCCAATTATTGTGTTCATAGAAAAACTCATCAAGTACAAAAATCAATCAAATATTTAATAAATCATATGGTAGGGGAGCCCAAGCGGGGATTTTTGCAGTTACTCGAGCGCGTCAGATTATCATATGGGGAGAAACCTGGTGCCCTGCAGATGTACCTCTACCATATATTGGCTCTTAAAACAGGGGAGTTCGTTAAGGGGGGCCCGAAAAAAAATCTATCCTTAAAAAAACTTGAAATTGTCAGATTAAGATAAGGTAAGTTAAGTACATGCAAAAGAGTGTATATTTCAAAAATCTGACGATTTGAGCCGGGCGTAAGGAAATGGGTGAGTCCCAAAGTTTCACAAGAAAAAAGCGAATATTTCGCGAAATGAATGACAGATCGAAAAACTAAAAGATATGTGCTCAATATATTTTAAGAGTCTATCGAATGATATCAAACACGACTTCCCACGGAGAGGGGTGGGGGGTAAATTTAATATTTCAAATACGAATCCCGCGATATTTCGCGAAATGAACATCAGATCGAAAAACTGTAAAATATACTTATTCAATATTTTTGAAAAATCTATCGAATGGCATCAAACTCGACCCCCCACGGAGGTGAGGTGGGGGGTTACTTTAAAATCTTAAATAGGAGCCCTCATTTTTTATTGCAGATTTGGATTCCTTACGTAAAAATAAGTAACTTTTATTCAAAACATTTTTTCGAATTATTGATAGATGGCGTTATAATCGGAAAAAACGATTGTTGGAAATGGAAAATTAAATTAAAAAATGGCAAGCGCCCACTAAAATGGAAAATTTTACTTATTTTTTTGGTTTTAGGACCTACTCTTTACAACCCAATAGGTCCTCAAAGCGCTCGAGTGACTGCACATTTAGCATACTTTGCTCCCCTACCAAAAATATCTGTTTTTCTATTTTTTGTTTATCTGTTTTTCTAAAAATTTCTCATGCAGTGAGAAATGTCGGCCATTGCAGTGAGAAATATTTTTCGCACGGGTTGTCCTACGGTTTTACATATATGATCGCCGTTTCCATGGCAACATGCACAATTCAAACACAAGTAATATTGTCAAAAAAAATGTGTTGAAGCAAACTTACCAGGAATTACCTTTCAAAACTGTTCAAAAATAACTGTTACTTAATTAGAATTTTAAATATATAACGTGTATAGTTTTAATAATATTAAATACCTACATGTATATGTATTTTATTTCAATATATGCATATAATATACATAAAAGCACCTAAATTATTTAATTTTGAAGTTTAAGCTCTTGACAAAACCGCATCAATTGAAACAGTACAGTGTACAACACATGAGAAAATGACATACTTCTCCCTCGCTTGATTTGCGGCCCTCGCCTCGTGCCTCGGCTCGTGCCAACAAACTTCTGCGCTCGTGAGAAATATGCCTTTTTTATATCTCACTTGTTGTACAATACACTATTTTACTTAGATACTATTTAAAGTTGCATTACAAAAATTCCAACATTGAAGTCAGGTGAATTTAAAAGACAATTTGTTCCTTTAAATCGATTTTACTCCACTTTCTGAAAAGCTTTAGTAAGTTTAACTTCTAAAGGTACGTATCCATTAGGTTGGTGCTTCGTGCTCCGTGTAGCTGCTCCACATAGTGGATACATTGGTGCCCCCGCTCGGCGCTCACCCTCTGCGATCCAAGCGGTGACGGTTTAATATGTAGACGACCGCATGCCGTATCCATTGGATCAGTTACACTGAGCACGGAGCACGGAGCATCAACGTAATGGATACGTGCCTTAATATGACGAAAAACGCATGTCGATAAACACATATACACAGGGCCGGATCTACAAATTCTGGGGCCCCCTGCAAGAAGTCCTTTGGGGCCCCCTATACGGACTTACCACAGGGGCCCCTGGTATGAAGGAGAGGGGGGCAAATTTAAATTTTGATGATACATGAAACTGCTTGATTTAGTAGTTTGTTTGGAAATTATTTTAAGTTAAATAAGCCAATATCTAGAATAATTGGTTATGATAAAATTAAAAATACTACACTGCAAAAACTTTCCTTCTAAATTTCATTTCTGCAAAGCATTGCATTAACGTACGCTTGTCTAGTTGTGAGGCTTCTCTTTGGTTTATCGCCAACATTCCAAGATCGCTAAGTCTGTCTTGTCCCATTGATGTTCGGAGATAACATTTAATTCTTTTTAGCACTGAGAACGACCTTTCTGCAGATGCCATTGTTACCGGCAAAGTCAAAAATAACATTAAAGCAGTCTGTACTTCTGGAAAACTTGTAGCTAATGTGTCAAACTCAATCATTAAAAGTGAAGCTAAGTCATAAACCGTTTTCAGTTTTGATAGCTCACATTTAAATCCACTTTGAAGGGATATAAGTTCAAGAGGTAGCGATGGCCCTATGTCTTTTTCGTACACTTTTTGCAATTCTCCAGCTTTTTCAAAGATTTCTTTTTCAGTTAGCTTGACCAGAACAGTTGGAAATAAAACAGAAAACAGCTGGACAACATCTCGAACAGAAGAAAAGCGGTCCTCAATTTGACGATTGACTATGTCCAAAACAGCGTAAAACACTTGCACTCTGAAGGCCCCTTCACCACTTGAAAACCTGAAATCTTCTGCTAGTTCATCAAAGTGTCGTTTTACTTTGCGCTGCCTGCTTTGAGAAAACATTGGTTGTACGTTCCATTTACGTGCTATAAATGTGGCTTCATCTTTGTAGGCCTCGTAATCTTCCCTCATTTTCTTGAGCTCAGTTTGACTTCTTTCAAGTACTCTGGCAGCTTTTTCTAAGTCTGTTTCCTTGCCTTGAAGAAACTTAGACGTGATGTTTAGCTGTGTAAAAATCTTGGACAACACTACTGTCAGCATTACAAACTGAAAGTTATCAAGAGATTTTGCAAGTGCTTTAACTTCAGAAACTTCTTCTTGCTTGTTACTCTCAAGTATAATCTTCGTAAGAGCTTTCATAATGTCCAAATACCTTACCTTAGCTGCTAAAATCGAATCATGTCTTGATGCCCACCTAGTTGGATTCAACTTCTTCAATGTCACTTCAGATTCACCCGTTAATGACGACAAAATGTCCCACCTCTTAATGCTGAGGCCGAAGAAAACATAAAGAGATTGCAGAGTTGTGAAATAACTGTCCACTGCTCTCACTTCCTTAACAGCATCATTGATGGCAAGATTTAAATTGTGCGCATTGCAGTGTACATAAACAGCAAGTTTTTCAATTTCTTGAAGTCTTTTTTGCACACCTGTGTATGGTGCTTTCATAACCGACGCACCATCGTAGCCTTGTCCTCTGCACTTGTGTATATCCAAGCCCAGGTTTTGTAAACAGTCAACAACTTGGGTGGAAAGTCCAAGTGCAGTTGCGTCTTTTACATGGAAGAAACCAAGAAATGATTCCTCAATACTTAATTTCTTATATTCTTCAAAATTACCATCTTCGTCTTGCCTCAACTCTTCAAAGAAATTCGTATAACGAATCACAAAGCTCAACTGGTCTTTCTTGCCAAGATCTTGTGTTGTATCAACAATAAGTGAAAAAAACCTTGCTTTGTTGATGTTTTCAAGGAGCTTTCCTTTCAATTTTGAAGACATACAGTTAATGATTTGATTTTGTATGTCATGACTTAAGTATCTAGTGTGACCCTTCGGCATGCTTACAACCTGTGCCATAACAGTGTCATACTTGGCCAACAGTTGTACTAAAGATAAAAAGTTTCCCTCATAGTTACCGTTATGCTCTTGAGAACCTCTAAAAGCTAGTGAATTTTTAGCCAACGTAAGGGTAATATCAAAAAGTCTTTCTAAGACCTGTGCCCAAAACAGATCTTGAGATTGTTGTTCTGAATCTACCAACTTATTTATTTGTTTGCTACATTTCCATCGATGGAAAGCTTTACAAGCATGAATGTGATTTTCTGAAGTACTGTGAGTTTCGGAGTACTGGGACTATCGGGAGTCTACTATTAGTATAAAATATTCAATACATGAGAAATAAAATCGATTTTTCAGAATCATAGAAAAATCATGGGTGAGGGGGCCCAGAAGGGGCCCCCACCAGGCCGGGGCCCCACACGCGCCGCGGGGTTTCGCGGTTCCTAGATCCGGCACTGCATATACATATTATCTACATATTCACTCAATAAGTTTAGCACAGAAAGATGAAAAAATTCTATAAATGTATTTATTTTTTTTTCTTTAATCCGGCATTGGTCGCTAGGTAGATTATTACGCGAGTGGTCGCACGTGAGATTTTCTCTCACATATTCAAATTTTGCCTTCTTTTACAAAATAAAATTTTTAAAACAGATTTTAATAGTTATTTATGATATAAGTGTAAAAAGTACACGTTTAAGGCACGCATGTGAAAGTTTGCAGAATGAGCGATAGAGAGTTCTGCAATTCACCTGAGTGCTTAAAAATGTACTTTTTAACACGCATATCATACAATATTTTTTCTACAAAACGTAATTACAGGACAATATCTACAAAAACTTTTACTTGAACTTGACTGACATTCCATTTTTATATTTTTTTGACATTACATCAAAATTGCTTATACGGTCAATACGAATTGCAGTGCCATAAAATTTTTAAAGCACTAGTTTAAGTTAGAAAATAAAATTAACCTAAAAGGGAGGTTCCCTAGGTTGGCTGTATACCATATAGTTAAAAAACTCTAACATGAAGTAAAACCACTTCTATGTAATTGGTATATTTATTAAAATTTTAAAAATCCCAATGGATTGATTAAAATGTGTCCAATTCAGAACGTTTTCAGACCTATCGGTCCATCATCAGTGAATCTACATTAAAATTAATTTTTATACACAGTTGGTGGCTCCGGTGGTCGCTAGATGAGAGAATGCTCGTGAAGCGCATTGACTCAGCAATCTGGTGATACTACGTCAACTGAGTCACTATCTGAGCGGACAAGTCTATTAGATTGTCGAGAAAGGATAGATAGGAGACTAGAAGGAACCTAAGCGCGTATAATTTCCAAGAAAAATAGTTGTGCGCAATTTTCTGAAACCGTGAGAGAAAATCTCATATAGCGACTACTGCCGGGTTAAAGGCGAAGAGGAAGATCGAAATCAAGATGGAGTAACGCGAGTTAAAGAAGATATAAAAGACATAGCGAACTTGGAAAGAAAATCAACTGAAAAAAAGGAGTGCAAAAGAATAGTATAATTGAGGCGCTTAGTGCAAGAGTGGCCTAACTGATTTTAACATTATTTTACATAATCAAAAAAATGATCAAAAGCTATCAATATCCGATTGTTTTAGTAATTGTATGTTGACCAATAATGATACTTGGTCAACATAAAACTACTAAAACAATCGGACACTGTTAGCTTCTGATCATTTTCTTTGATTATGTAAAGTAATGCTAAAATCAGTTAAAACCACTCTTGCACTAAGCGCCTCAATTAAGGCTCTATTTTCCCCTGAAAAAATCTTCCATAATATAGAAATATAGATAATAATAATAATAGTTATTTATGATATACATAAGTGTTAAAAGTACAGTTTTAAGGCACGTATGTGAAGGATTGCAGAATGAGCGAAGCGAATCTTGCCTTAAAAATGTTCTTTTAACACGTATATTATCCAATATTTTTTCTACAAACTTGTTAAGAATGCAACAATACAGTTTAAATTAAATTTTTAAAATCCTTTAAGGTTATGGTTATGTAAATATTCGCAAATATTTTACGGCTATCCCTACTTTTTCTGTCTTTACACGGCAAATTACGTGTAGTAAAATTCTCACTGGTATGGAAACTGCAGATGTAAACATTAGGTTGACAGGTTGACAGTGACATTGTCATTAGAAAGGTGGAGATGGCTATTTCGGTTTCGTTCAGTTTTTGAATGTTCTTGGATAACCTTTACTTGTATAAATGATAGGATTATTTTTTCACTAATTATGTATTCAGTGGTTACCATTATTTATATACTATACAAATAGTCGAAAAGGAATAAAAGTTGTAAAGTTATTTTAATAATGTCCTGTTACCATGGAAAGCTTAGATAAGGTTTGAACATGTGAAGAACTGCGTTGTATAAATGTAGTATTACTCAATTAATTTATAAAGACTTTATTTATTCCTTTATTTGCGCAAATTAAAATATGGGACGTTGTTAAAAGAAATGTGTTACTGAAAAGCGAAGAAATAGACGGTTAGCTCAATTGAAGTAAGTACTTCTTCTTCTTCTTTAGTTTATTGGCCTCCACCTACTTGGATATTTGGCCAGCTCATCGTCGCGGAATAAGGGAAAAATCCCTTATTCACTTACAATTTGGAGTTAGTACATTGTACAATTTGATTCTTCTTCTTCTTCTTTAGTTAACTGGCAATATTGGTTGGTGAAGTAAGTACTTTTTTACATAAATCAAATTAATTACTTTTGTATTTTTCAAATTAATTTTAAATTTTTAGTGAAAATATGATCTATAAAATCTATCGGTAAACCAATAGTTTTCGCATTAAATTTTATTCTCGTTTAAAGGAGTAAACTATATGTTGGATTGTTGGAAGCTTTTGGCGATTGTAGATATGTTTGTGGACATATCAAATGATTTATTACTACGATCACTACAAAGCGTAGCGCCAGCCGTGTCTGCATTACACCAATCGTGATGGAATTAGTTTTCCATTTTGTGATTGTGATTTGTGAATTCACATTTTTACGTACCGAATTATTAGAATTGTACATGAGTAAAAATGAGTGACTCAGATCCGAAGCGACAAAAGAGTTACGCGAGGATAAAAATGAACAATTGTTATTTGTTAATCTTCACAATTATTAAATTTTATTTGATAAAAGAATGACCCCAAAAATTAAGAATCTTCTTCTTAGTTTGTAAATTTTTCTATGACACACATTCATAAATGCTGCCATATTGTAACAAAAAAATACCTACGCCGAAGACGTCCACCCACCAACTTCACTTAAACTGAAGCAAAATACTACTAAACAAGCACATACTTCAAAAGCGTAGTACCTACATTCTTCTATGTAGGCTGGTAAATAGTAGCAAATACTACGGAGAAAAGCAAATATGCTTTTTAAGTGTAGTGAAATTTTCAAAAATATAGTACGTACTTAAAGCATTAGCATTTACTACATTTTATGCCACCATGGGCACTTTACTTGATAGCTAAACTCGTACCTATTTACGGTTATCGGAACAAACTCTTTAAAATAATACTTTAATTTGAACTTTAATGACTTAAAATACTTGAATTTTCCACAAATAATATATAAACAATAAATAAATTTTTATTAATTGTACGCCTTAAGGTGAAACAGTAGCGATCAACAGGTAGCGAAAACGCGTTCCACGATTGCGGCTGTAATTTTGAATATTTTTTCGAGATATTTGGCACACGTATTCGTAATATAATAAATAATGGCGGTACAGAGCCCAATTTGAAAAATATATTAATATGTGAAAATTACTCTGTAATTAAATACAATATTAAAAAAACGAGCCTGTACCGCCATTAAGAAGAACAAAAAATACACTTTCTTCAAATAAACTTTTTATCCGATGCCTAGATTTTGTGTCATTTTGGAACTACTAATGAAATAAAAAATTTTAGTAGTTCCAAAATGACACACAATCTAGGCATCGGATAAAAAAGTTTATTTGAAGAAAGTGTATTTTTTTGTTTTCTTAATGGCGGTACAGGCTCGTTTTTTTAATATTCAGTCGTATATGTAAGTTGAAGACTTTAAAATGATATTGCCAATATTTATGAGTTGCGTTACTGGGACGACTATACTGAAAGATTGTTCATTCGATTACATGAAATCAACCCCAACTCAAGAATATCCGTCACAAAAAAAATCATAACATGTGATCTGTCTTTAAAAAGACAACCACACGCAATGGTGACAGTAAAATTCTCGCGTTAGATATTCCATACTAAATCACGAGGGAAAAGCCAGGAAAAAACCTCGTGATACTATCCCGATATCGTAAGTATTAGGTCTTACTTTAGTTTACTCTCAAATATAATACCAACTTCTAACCTTAATATGTACATATGTTATTTTAAATTATAAATAATATAAATAATACATAAATATATAAATAATACTAAAATATAAAATATGTACTAACTCGATATGTTATTGACTTATTAATCTATCTATTTATTTACCATACTAAAAGAGGAAGTCAATAGAAACAAAATACCACGATTAGTAAGTCAATAACATATCGAGTTAGTACATATTCTATATTTTAGTATTATTTATATATCTATGTATTACTAATATTATTTATAATTTAAAATAACATTATGTAAATATTAAGGTCAGAATTTGGTATTAGTTTTGAGAGTCAATTAAAGTAAGACCTAATACTTACGATGTCGGGATAGTATCACGAGGTTTTTTCCTGGTTTTTCCCTCGTGATTTACTATGGAATCTCTAACGCGAGAATTTTACTGTCACCGTTGCAGATCACATGTTATGATTTTTTTTGTGACGGATATTCTTGAGTTGGGGTTGATTTCATGTAATCGAATGAACTATCTTTCAGTAAAGTCATCCCAGGAACGCAACTCATAAATATTGGCAATACCATTTTAAACTCTTCAACTTTAAAATGTATAATATATGTCTGAATTACGGATATAAATGAGTCAGATTAAATAAATTATCAGAAGAATTTTTTTTTACTAAGCAACAACAATTTTGTTTAATTCATTAATATATTTTGTATTTCGAAAACGACTCCCGATTTGGGCATCGGAACTTAATTACAATAATTTTTTTAGTAAAATTGTGGCTTTTTTCCCATCAAAACTAGTTATGTAATTGCAAAAATGCCACTATAAAATAGCTTCAGAACAACATTAAAATATATTCATTTCGTTGAAATCATATAATAGAAGTATAACTTTCTAACGTGCGTTAAAGGTAAACACACATTAATTTTTTATTACATTATTTTATCCTAAATACACTATGCTTATCCAAAATATTGACAAAATACTAAAATCTAAATAAAAAATAGATTTACTTACACATCATTCGAATTACTAGTATTTTTACTGTCTATTGCACCAGGGCTAACACTTTTATTTGTTAGTCTTTCAGACGTCCTAGCAAATACTTGACTAAAAAAAACACAAGCTATAATAACCCTTGCGGATTTCATTATACCAATGATATATGGCGAAAAATTAAAAGTATCTTCATTTAATAAATATTTAACGCCCAAGGATTTAAATTACCGTGTCCCCTTATATAATAAAAAACTGGCCATTATATACTACATATTTATGAGTTGAATAAAATTTTAAATTTATTTATGATTATAAATATGAAATGGTTATTACATAATTTTTTTCTTATCGTGTGGGTGTAAGTTTAGTTCTTACTTGATTAATGTATTAAATTTCTTCTAAAATATAACTTCATAAATTTTTGCATGTTTAAGAAATAAACAAATGAAGAACAGGAAAACACACTGAGAAAAGTAGATACTGTTGCATATCAACAACACAATACAGTTTGATACAACCAATTATTCCGGAAAACCTTGGTACTTCACCCTCCCTCGCAAATACATACCTATCCACCATCAGTAGAATTCGATTTTGACATGCATGTTATCCTGCACATTTATTTAAAACAAATATATTAGATTGGAATGTTTGCCAAGAATGTGAGATTAAAAGTGACTTGAACCATACATTTTTTTAATGCAAGGAGCATAAACACCTAACCAACAAGGCCAACAACCTAATTAAAAGAATTATCGACCAGAACATCCCACTCCCTGTTAATATTATCTTTCTAATGCCACTGAATAAAAAGAAAACTATGTTTGAAAAAATAATAATAAAAAAAGGAAAAAAATAAAACAAAAAAAAAATAAAACAAAAATAAAAAAAAAATAAGGAAAAAACAGGGGTGATATGTTATCGTCGAGAAAAAAATTTAATGTAATTACTGTATTTACTATCATGGAAAATAGAAGTATGAAATTGTAATATTAGTATAACAGGCCTGGATCCCGCGTACTAAAAAAAGTTGATTAATAGCAAGCTGAAAATTTGTTAATAGCTTAACGGTGTCTTGTCAGACAAACTTTGATGTACGGGAACACTGGAACAGGGAAAGTTTAAGTTGTGGAACAGGTTACAGGTTTTGAACGTCAGACTACCGATGACACCTTCCACAATTAAAATCACGTTCCACCATTAAAGCTTACCCTGTTCCAAGGGTTACATCACATTAACAAAACGTTTTCGGATTAACGAATAATCCATCATCAGTGTTAAAAGCCCTAAAATAATAGGTATAAACTAATTAATACAGGAAAATGTTGTAAAAAGTTGACTAAAGTTAAGAATTTCCAGAGGTCATACTTACAAAAGCATGCATGCGTGAGCCACCAAAATGTTATGGGTAAAAACCCTTTAAATGTTACAAGATCTCTAAGGGTACTTCATATTTTAGTAGATAACAAGTAACATCTAGAAAAATCCGTCTAGACGGAAAATAACTGAAACATTCGTTCCTATAAACTTTATCGACAGGTAACATAATATTTTGATGTTTCTCTTTCTAACTTGAGGCCATGAGAGCCAGAGTGGCCTAACTGATTTTAACATTACTTTACATAATCAAAGAAAATGATCAAAAGCTATCAATATCCGATTATTTTAGTAATTGTGTGTTGACCAATAATGATTCTTGGTCAACATAAAACTACTAAAACAATCGGACATTGTTAGCTTCTGATATTTTCTTTGATTATGTAAAGTAATGTTAAAATCAGTTAGGCTACTCTGGCTCACTTGGCCTCATTTAAACCTCAAAATAAACGTATTTTAAACTAAAATTGTAATGAATTCCCAATAAACATACATACATAATCTTTTCTCTTGTACTGTAGATTTCTTTTTCTTTTAGTTCTATTATCGATCAGTGGGTATGACGTTCGGCATGTTGGGATTAATAATGATATAGTGGATTTTCCGTATCATTATCTTAGATTTTTCAGCCATGATGTTCTTTTTCTACCAGTACCTTAGTCCATGTTTCACTTGGATCTTTCCCTAAATGATCAGATATAAAAGATCATATTTTTAAAAGTGTTTCATAATGTGACCGAAGTATTCCAGCTCGCGTCTCTTTGTTATATTGACCAGATGTATTGTTTGCTTCAGCCGTCTAAGAACCTCCTCGTTTCTCACTATGTCGACCCAGCTAAAAAGAGTAAAATGTGAAAGTCCTTATGATCCGCCAGGTGCGTTTCATAAGAGTATGAGTATTGATGCACTTTGTCATTTTTACTATGTAAAACTATCTAGATACGTCACAGCCATGGCCTGATAGTATATTTAGGATATTTGGGATCTTTTGTTTTTGCTTATGCTTCTACATATTTCAACATATCTGAACTAACTTTATCGCTCCCAGGAGATTTCCCAGCTTTTTCTTCTCCTAGTGTTTCCTCTATTTCTTCTTTATGTGCAGCTCTCTTTGGTGTTTTTCCCTGATCTCCAATTATGTTGTTTTCATTTTATTTTGCTTTTACTTGCTCTCCGTTCAACAGCAATTCGAAATGTTTTACTCATCTTTCCATTATATCCTTGTCATCGGATAATATTATTCCGTTTTGGTCATTATTTTTGCTTTAGTTTTATTTCTTTTATCAAACAATTTTAGATGTTCCTTACTATTCTCTTCTATTTTTTCTTCGAACTTGTTCCGGCTTTTCTTCTTCTCATTTTTGACTATGTTTTTGACTTGTATTCTCTGTATTTTGTATCCTTCATATTTCTGTTGCTTTTTGTTTTGTATGTATTCTTTCCATATTTTTTTTCTTTTCTTTTATTTTATTTTTAGATTTTTACCTCCGTATTCCACCATGGTGTGCGTTCCTCTTTCTTATTAATTCTAGTCCCACATACTAGTTTTTCTGTATTTATCATAGTTTTTCTGAATTTTCTTCATTTTTCTGTTATTTATATCGATTCTCATTCTTTGTCCATTTCCTTCTCTAGCACCTCCGTATATTTAATTTTCGTTGTTTCTTCCATTAGCTCATTTACTCTGAATAGTGTGATGCCTAGATATTTAAACTACATCACTTGTTCTATTATCTGACCATCTAGCTCCAATGTACATCTTATTGGATTTGCTGTTACAACCATGCCATTTATTTTTTTGGGGAAATTAGCATGTTAAATTTTCTGGCTGTTATATTAAATTGGTGCAGCATACGTTGTAAATCATCGTCAAATTGAGATATTAGTATTGTATCGTCTGCATAGCAGATTATTCTAACTTGTTTTTCTCCCATTTGGTATCCTTTTTTAGTTCTTACTTTTTTATTATTTCATCCACGATCAGGTTGAACAATAAAGGACTCAAGGAATCCCTCTGTCTTTTTCATTCTCAGCTTCAATTGGGTTAGTTAGAGTTAGTTCATCTTCTACTTTTACTTTTATTGTGTTGTTCATAGGAGATGTGTGTTAGATAGTTTTAATTATTTCTAGAGGTGTCCCTCGTGTGTATAATAAATGGATAACGTCCTTTAATTAGACCCTGTCACATGATTTCTTAAGGTCCACAAACATAAATATGACGGTTTGTTGTATTCTAACGATTTTCCTTGAACTACTCTCCTTATAAATACAGCATCGATGTATGATTTTCCCGACCTAAAATCTTGTTGTTCTTCTGCTAATGTCCTCTATCACTTTGGTTGTTAATTTTAATGCTGTGTTTAATAAGTTGATTCCTCTGTAATTCTCCGGGACCGATTTGTCTCCTGTTTTGAAGAGAGGTATTAGGATACTTGATCTCCATTCTTGTGGTATTCTGTTTTGATCTATTATTTTTTGTATTAGTTTTAAGGGTTGTATAGTCGGATCTTGTTCTCCATACTTTAAGAGTTCGTTCGATACTCTGTCCTTTCCTGGAGACTTTTTTTTATTTTCTTAATGCTTCCTTTGCCTCTCACTTCTCGATGCTTATTTCTACGACGTTCGCCGTAACTTCAGGTTTTGGTGGTTCACTATCGTCGCCTTTAACAATATAAAGATCGGAAGTAGTCTGCCCATGTTTCATTCTGAATGTATATACAGGGTGAGGCAGATAAAGGGCCTATTGGAAATATCTCGAAAACTAAAGGAAAGAAAATCATGAAAATTGGAATACAGGGGTTTTGAAGTATAAGTTATTTAATGAAAATATTTTGGTCTCTTTGCTACTTCAGGTTATAAGGGAAGTTGATTGTAACTTCGTTTTTTTAAATAAGACACCCTGTATATTTTTACATTTTTGGATTCTGCTCGCTGTCTTCTTTCTTAAAATATGAGGTTTTGTAATATTATACAGGGTAGCTTAAAAGATAATTACGATTTTTTATAAATTTCGTAACAAACTTCACAGCCTGTAGAATTGTACTGATTTGATATCAAAAACTCCATTTATGTTCAAGTGATTTTTAATATAGTCTATTATCATCAAAAATTAATAACATTGCGAAATGTTTAATTTTAGTATACAGGGTTGGTCGAAACTGGGAATGAGTATTTTCTGAGTTTTCTTAAATGGAACACCCTGTATTTTTGTATTGTAGTGAAATATTTTATAGTATTTTTTTTATTTCTTAAACATTCCCTATACCTAACTGCTTTAATTTGTAAGTTATTAGCAGTTCTTTAAGCCAAACATTAATTACAACAAAAAGTACGTGAAATATTATTAAGTTTGCTGTGAAAATATTCATTCATAAATAATTTTTCGAAAATAAATACATAATAATCTCGACTGACCCTTAATTTATTAATACTGATCGATATACCAAAATATCTACGTAGTTAAGATTATTGGTGTGTTTAATATTAATAAAAACATACAATGTTCTATCTAGTTGGCTATGAATTTGACACTAAATATGCTTAAACATTTGCTTTGCTTAAACATTCCACTATTTTTGAAGTTCCAGTTGCTTTGCTGCCATTACTAATATGAATTTTTCTAATGAGGAACTGATTTAGATATATTTTGTTGTAGGAGAGTATATCAAATAAAAATGTGCTTCTAGCAATAAGAATTTATCATCAGCAATTCCAAGATAGATGCCAACAAAAAAAATCTTCAAAATTTACTAGAGCGGTTTCAACGAACTGGACATTAAGATTACGAGAAATCTGATCGAACAAAAACTATTGTAAATGATTAAAATGAATTAAATGTTAGTGTCACTGAGAATCTGCATATTAGTATGAACGTCCTCGTAATCTAAGTGTCTAGTACGTCGAAACTATTCTAGTAAACTTTGAAAAGTTTCTCTTCTTGGTTGTCTATCAGGGAGTTGCAGATGATACATTTTTATTGCTAGTAGTACATTTTTGTTATACTCCCTTAGAACAAAAATTTTACTAATCAGTTCCCCATTACAAAAATTTATATTAGTAATGGTAACAAAGCAACTGAAACTATAAAAATAATATAATATCTAATATTTAATCAAGTTTAGTGTCAAAGCCATAGCCAACTAGGTAGAATATGATTTGTTTTTATTAATATTTTATGCACCAACAATCTTAACAACATAGGCATCTTGGTATCTCATTCAATATTAACAAATTAAGGATCATTCTAGATTAACATGTATTTATTTACAAAAAATTATTTTTGATTGAATATTTTCACGGCCAACCTAATAAAATTTCACGTACTTTTTGTTGCTATTAATGCTTGGCTTAAAGAATCACGAATAACTCAAAAACTAAAGCAGTTAGGTATAGTGAATGCTTAAGAAATAAAAAAGTACTATAAAATATAATTTCATTACAATACTAAAATACAGGGTGTTCCATTTAAGAAAACTCAGAAAAGACTCATTCCATGTTTCGACCAACCCTATATACTAACATTAAGCATTTCGCTATATTAATAATTTTTAATAATAATAGACTATATTAAAAATCACTTGAACATAACTGGAGTTTTTGATATCAAATCAGTACAATTCTACAGGGTGTGAAGTTTGCTACAAAATCGATAAAAAACCGTAATTATTTTTTAAACTACCCTGTATAATATTACAAAACCTCATATTTTAAAAATAAGACATCGAGCAGAATCCAAAAATGTAAAAATATACAGGGAGTCCCTTTTAAAAAAAACGAAGTTACAATTAACTTACGGTATAGCCGGAAGTAGCAAAGAGACCAAAATATCTTCATTAAATAGTTCATACCTCAAAATCTCTGTATTCCAATTTTCGTGATTCTCTTACCTTTAGTTCTCGCTCGAGATTTTTCTAATAGGCCCTTTATCTGCCTCACCCTATATATATATATATATATATATATATATATATATATATATATATATATATATATGTAGCGTTTTTACAGGCCTTTTAGGCCCAGAGTTTTGTTGGTTTTTTTCCATAGCTTTCTATTATTTGTCATCTTCTTCCAGTCTGTCATTCTTTTTTTCCTTTAGGTCTTCTACTACCGCCTCTCTCCATCGTTTTCGTGGTCTTCCTCTCTTTCTTTTATAATCTGGTACTCTATATGCTATTTTCTTGACTACTCTGTCTTCGATCATTCTTTCTATATGGTCCAGACACTGCAACCTTCTTGATTTTATTACGCTATCTATTTGTGGTTCTTTGTAAATATTATAAACTTCCTCATTCGTCCTTTTTTATATACCTTTCCTCTGTTCTCTTCCCGCCTAATATTCTTCAAACTATTTTTCTTTTCCATTTTCTTACTGTTTCTTTAGTTGTTTGGTGGAGTATCCACGTATCACATCCGTATGTCGCTGTTGGTCTTGTAAATTCTAAATTTCGTATTCCATGGCAGCTGTTTTGATATTAGTAAATAATTAGTGGCTCTCGCAGATCGATTCTTAATCTGGCATCAATTTCTTTAATTTGTTTACACTTGTCTGTTATTCTTGCTCCTAGTTATACAGATTCATCTATTTCCTCAAACTTAACTCTCCTAATTGTGTGCTTACATTGAACTTTGTCCCATATCCCCTTTCTCTTCCTACTTTTAAAACCTTGCTTTTCTTTTGATTTATTTGTAGGCCCAGCTTATACGCTTCATTTACTAATCTTTCTGTTATCTCTTTCGGTATCTTTTTACTCGTCGCTACAATTGCCACATCATCTGTATATCCCACTAATTGATGACTCTTGTACAATATGTGCCCATTTCTATTTAAGTTGCTATTTCTAATAATGTTTTCTAGTATCATGTTAAATATAAGCGTTGATAGCGGGTATCCTTGCCTAAATCCTGATCTGACTGCAAAATCTTCTGAGGTTCCCTCTTTTACTCTTACGTTGTAGGTCGTATGCTTCAATGTCATCGTCACTAGTTTCTTTAGATTCGTAGTTAATTCAAATTCTTTCCTAACTTGCGCAATTTTTTCTCTGTTTAAAGAGTCGTACGCCTTTTTAAAATCTATGAATAATACTATTGCCAGGATTTTGTATTCATATCAGCTGGTCAGATATTCATAATGAAAGAGGTGTTGATCAGCATTCTAAATGTGTTTTGTTTTTATTAATTCGTTCATCTCTTTTCTTTGTCCTCTGATCATTCCTCATACTTCTTTTTATGTTCCGTAGAAGGTATGTTCCATTTGTTTTAAGAAACTCTGTCAGTTTTCCCTTTTTATTTGTCTGACTATATTATTATGTTGTCTGTTGTGTTTGTTTTGTTCTGTATTGTAAAAGGCTTTCTTCTTTTCTTCACATTTTATCTCCACTTTCTCTCTAAATCACAGGGTTCTCTTTTTTGATATGTTAGGATTCGTTGCTTTCCTCTCTCCAAGTGATTCTGTTGCAGAGTTAATTATGTTATCTTTGAGTTTTTGCCAGCTGTACTCAATGTTATCGTTTGCTAATATTATTTCATTCTCAGCAATCTTCTCTGACATTATTTTTCTGTATAAGTATGCCATAGATTCCGTATTTAGTCCTTCGACTGATTTTTGTTTGTGTTGGTGCTTCTCTTTTGGGTATGTCATAATGATTCATATTTTACATAATACTAGGCTATAGTCGCTACCTACATCTTCTGAGTTGAGGCATCTTACATTGATTATTTTTGATGGATTTATACCTCTGTTAGTAACAACGTAATCTATCATAAATCTTTGTCTACCGGTGTTTAGATATGAAAGTTTTAATATGTAAACTCAACCAGGAAATACCAAATTTGTTTTTAGAATCTCAAGTTTACAATAGCTACATTTATAAATACGTTTAATAATTTCCAAAATAGTTACACATAAAGCTTTTTTACATTGTTGTGATGCAAATTATAAACAAAATAATAGGTCTGTTCAAGCTTAAATAATTTATCCAATGTTTCCGCCAGTTAATGAAGCGATAGCAGCAGTGGAAATCTCTCGATTGTCTTCTATGTCTGCCATTTCTCCAAAGTCTCCAATTGGACCTCCGGCTAGGCCACAACAGATAGATAAGGGATCTGTTGGTTTTATTCCTAATGACTTAAGACAATCTAAGTAAAATTCTATTACACTTAAGTCATTTTTATTTGTTTTAGGACCACTGTTTACCTGTGGTAATTTATCAGGGCATTTATATGTTTGTGCGAATTGATTATTTGCATTATCTACTTCTGGTAACGGACTAAATTGATTAGTACCATTATTTACTGGAAACGCATTACGCCTATTACCTGATTGGTATCTAAAATAAAACAAAAAATCAAATTAAAGAACAAGACATATAGGTACGCCAGTCAATGAGAGTAAGATGATATTACAACCTAGTTCTATCCTACTAAAAGGAGTTTAATAAAATTTTGGGAGTAGCCTCTACTTATCTCCCAATTTAAAGTCTTAGTCCAATAAATGACCGTTTTGGAGTGTAATTTTCAGGGGCAACTCCGAATTGCATGAAAATTTGAATTTAGGTTCTACTTACCCTCCACTTCAAAGTTGAATTTGTTCCTTTGGTTGCTTTTACTTGGGGGATAACAGTCATATACATTAAAAAAAGGAGCCAACTTTATTTTTAGCGTAACTCACTTATTTTTAATTCCAGAAACTGTTGTAAACAATTAGAATAAAGCGTTTTTTAAACACTTTAAAAAATTTTAAATGGATTTTTCCCCAAAAGTGCTTAATTTTTTGGTTATTTCACTATGAAATATTCGATTTAAAATTGGACGAGTAAAAAAGTATTTTTCATGAGCTACAAATTTGCTTTTGCTAAATTTATAGACTTTATGAATACACAACTCTTTTCGTAATTTTCTAAGCTACATTTTTGCTAAAATAATTTTCTTTGATAAAATATTTACTTTTTGAATTATTTGCGAAAAACCGTGTGAAAAGGTAGTTTTTTTGTCGAAAAATAAACATTTTCAATCGCAAATAACTCAAAAAGTATTGACTTACATAAAAAACTCTATAGAACGAAAGTTGCTTATAATGGGTAAATTTATCCATTTCCTGGTTTATTTTAAACTCTCGTTCCCCCCCCCTCGAGAAGGGGTGACTGTCACCCCCCAAGTAAAAGCAACCAACGGCACAAATTCAACTTTGAAGTGGAGGTAAGTAGAACCTAAATCAACCAAAAACGGTCATGTTTATTTTAGTTTGATTGAATTATTTATTTTTATTTATTTATGCGTAGAAATAAGTTGCTTCTTTTTTAATTGGTTTTTTTTGTTTATTAATTTGTAACATTTTTTTTATATACTAGGATTAGTTAATAATTAATTAACCCGTTGGATTAAATTTTAAACCCACTAGTACTCATTACGGGTACGCCTATGGCCGTTTTCGTAAATAATCACCCCTGGCTAATTTTATTACCCTAACGGTAGAAACTTAGCGGTACTAGCACATTTCGTTGTCGGTACGACAAACACAAATAAGTTATAGAGACCCTAATAAACTAGTATTGTTATCTGTTTCGTATATAAACCTTCCAAGGAGATCATTACTAAAATTCCGTTAGGTATTCCATCCTATTCAAAGCGGTATGGCATTACAAGGTTCCATTGCCACTTTGCGTTTCGGTAATATTTCAATTAACTTTCCCTTTCGAAAACCCCCGTTAGGTTCGTTGCCTCCTCTGGCGGTCTGTTTGAAGCGCGACCCTATTTCAAAGGATCTATTTTTTTTAACACTTTACAACTTAAATAACGTTACTTTACTTAAAAACGCAAATAGGTCGGTTCCTTTTGAGAAATGCAATTTTTTTTGAGAGGGGAGATACTCCCACTTTTTTTTGAAAAAAACCATCGCAAAGATTGCGAAAAATGGGCTTTTCGTGGCTGAGTATCGTGGAGTACAGACGTCTGTCTAGTATCTAATACCTTATCTACCATCTACCTTACCTACAATATATCTTATCTGAGTGATATTCACTCTCGTATCGTATCTGTAATTGGATCTGACATCCGCTTAGATTCAATTACCAAATAACTTCAGTGTTTGCTTACTAAGTAAAGTAAATAATATAGAGTCAGTGCAGATTAAGAGGCAGAGCAACTGTAAGTGTCTTAATAATCCTACCTAAAACTATTTCCAAAAATAGAGCAATCTAAGGGCTATCTACCTCAACATATCTTCATCTGTGGTTAAGGCTAACCTCAGATGAATCTCATCAGCGATTTCATCAATACAATTTTTTTATTCATTAATAAAACTTTTCATTATCAAAACCAAGTACAAACATTCACTAATTCGTTAATAGCTGTGCGATTGGCTTTTTGTTTATGAAACCAAGTGCGGGGTGGTTTTTAATTTTTGAACAGTAAACGTTTGTTAACTTTGTATGCTTTGCATTCAATTTTATTATATCTTTGTACGTTATATTTTCTATCAATCATTAAGGTTACCATATCCGTTATCTCGAGATAAGCCCTGAACCAGTAAAGAGAGATTTCTCATTATAGATGCTTGATTTGTTTTTTTAATTCATAAGCAGGCTCTCTTTACTGTGTTTTTAATTGTGCATGTTTTTGTTATATGTTACTTGTATTTATTCCATCATAATTTTTGTTTATTTCTAACTGTACACCACAACACATTAATTGTTGGTGCAGTTGTGATGGGTGTGTATACATTGTTTTCTCTTTATTTCTTGTGTTTTTTTTGGACTCACCCTTCTGGTGAGCCATTTGTTTAATATATTGTTTTTTTATTTATTTTACTAGTTTTATTTATCTACTCATAATAAATTCCCTGATAATAAATTACCGCTAAATATTTACTAATTAACTGTCTATATCTTTTCTTGTATTTGGTCTCAGAACCTCATAATCTTTTCTTACCTACCTGTTTTCGTTTCTAAGGTTTCTTAATTTTCCCCTTTCAACCCCAAAATGTTAAGTGGCGCCCTGTATCTCTTCTCTTATCTTAGGTAACTTTACCTATCTATCTTTTTATCTGTTTCTCTCTCTTCTCTTATCTACCTTCTCTTGTCTTATCTTTACCTATTTCTTCTATTGGCTCCCTTCCACGTTCCAAAAGCTAGTTTCGAACCCACGACTCGCTCTCCACCTACCATCTGGCTGCCGTCGCAGTGTCTCCATTGGTGACCTTTCTAGCACCATCCAAAAAAAGGTTTCCGAGGTTACAAATTTATTTATTTTTAACATTTTACTCATGGAGTATAATAAAGCCATAATACTTATTTATGAAACAGTTCGTGAAGAATGCTTTTTACAAACGCACGCGATGTGTAGAACACGAGCGAAAGCGGCGCGAGTGCTATACATCGCGTAAGTTCGCAAAAGGTACTTCACGCACAGTTTCATACAATATTTTATCTACGACAAACAAATAAAAAACTGTAACTCTTCGTCACTGGAATTCATTTCTATTCTTCAATTTTTAGAACTTTGACATTTAAAAATTCTAACTTCTTTCAAACCACAAAACTGTCAAAACTTTTGTTGTAATTTGTTGCTCACAATGTCATCACCATGACAACGCGAGAGTTAAGGATATTTGATTATATGAAAGTGTGCCAAAATATGAAGTGTCCTTCATCTATAATGACAGTTTCCACAAACTAAAAACTTACATAGAGTAGATAAAAGCATATTATAACACAGTAAGTAGACTTAATTATTATTGATATACAGAACAACAATATTTTACCAAATCATGAGTTCGGTTTTCGCCAAAACCACAGCACAACTGAACAATGCATAGAGTGGTAGAAAAGATACAATCAGCTTTCAAGGAAAAGCGCTTTTGCGATGCAATTTTGCTGGATGTTAGTCAAGCATTTGATAAAATTTGACATTCAGGATTCAGGATTCAGGATTGTTATTCAAGCTTTATAGCTGATTTCCCAATTGGAGTAGAATCTACAATTGCAACATTCGCAGATGACACAGCAATTTTGGTAAAAAAAACCCAGATCCCATCAGGCCGCTGAAATATTGATACAAAAAATACATTTAATTGAAATATGGAGATAAAAATCAACGAAGTAAATCAGTTAACGTAGTATTCACTAAATGTCACAAAGAAACACCGATGAAGAGGAAGTAATTAGGAATGAAATTCAGAAAACCCTACTGATTACTTGGCCAAAAATCCACCTAATCTTTATCTGATAAATTTTAGTGTATAAAGCAATCATTCGGTCCATCTGGACATACGTGATTGAACTGTGGGCAACTGCAGCAGACAGCAACCTAGCAATACTATAGCGATTTTAATCTAAGATTCTTTGTGCCATCATAAATGCACCATGGTTCATTCTGAACGCAGACATTTACAGAGGCTTAAAGATCGGGACAGTGAAGCAAATCGTCAAATGCACTGATAAATATTTCAAACGACTGCAAAAAAACACCCCAACGAATTAGATAGACTGAACATTAGAACTTCTCTTGACTTACCATTTAGAAAATAAGTGTCTATACTTAGTTTAGTTATTAGTAGGAAACCAACAAGGAGTTGATAGTCATTGGACTAAAACCCTTGTTACACATATTCTTTTAACAAAAATGCTTAGTGTTACGTACTGTAATGTAACAATGTATTTTAGAACAAATAAAAAATAACACAGGGTTTAATTTAAGGGTAGATTTAGCTTTAATCATACATACCTAAAATTAAAAAACAACTTACTAAAGTGAGATTTTTTTCAAATATGTTCTATATAAAAAATAACAGCGGAATTTACAAAAACAGCATTGTAACGAAAATTACTAAATCAAAAATATAAAAAATACAAAAACTATAACTATTTAAATATAAATAACTATGTTAAAAACCACCAATTATTGAGATATTAAAAAATATCTATTAAAATTGAGACATTTTCAAATATTTTTCTGTGTGAATATGAATTATACACATAATAATATTATGTATGGGAGTCTTGTTCTAGCATTCATACGAGTAAGACCTGTGCCAAGTATAATTAAAATCTAGTTTACCTTATCAGTAGTAATTAGTGTATTTGATTTCGATTTAATAGTGTATTTTAAAAAGTGATTTCTGGACAAAATTTGTACGTATTGCTTTCTTTATATTATTAAACCATTATAAATTGTATTTAATTTATAAAAAGTGCATACCAGCGGCTGGTTTCACCAGTTTGCTGGTTCTTGCTGACCATCCAGCATAATGGCTTTGAATGCAATTCTGATACCAGAACCATTTAAAGAAAAAATATAACACGAAGCTATTGTCTGTATCTGCATGACAAGTACAAACATACACAGTAATCCTACAGTTTCTACCTCAACCATGGCCCTTCAAAGTGCTACAAATACTCAAGCTACTACATCAATTTCGTACGTAAACGCTGCAAAATCTTCGCCGAAACCACCATCCCTACCCAAAAAAGAGCAAGCCATAGTCCTTCACGCAGAAGAAAACCTTAAACTTCTAGATTACGTTAAAGCTATTGGTGATGTCATCGGACCAAAAAATATTTCCTTTGCTTCCAGAATCTCAAATAATAGAATCTGCATATATCTAGCCAACCCAAATCTCGTTGATCAACTTCTGAAGTCCCACCCAACTATCCAAATCGGATCCCTAATTTTAAGTATTAGGAAACTTGTCTCCCCGACAAAAAGAATATTAATCTCGAATATCTCTCCTTATATTCCCCACCAACTTGCAGAAAATGCAATCAAGAGTCTTGGTCTTCAAATAGCCTCCCCAGTGTCTTTCCTTAGAGCAGGAATTCCAGGTGATGAATATTCCCACATCCTCAGTTTCCGCCGCCAAGTGTATGTCTTTTCACCCTCTGATAATTTCGAGCTTCACACCTCCTTATTAATTTCATTTGAAGGCAATGATAATAGAATTTTTCTTTCAACGGACAAGATGGAATGTTTCGTATGCAAACAGGCTGGACACGTTGCGTCAAATTGCCCCAATACTTCATCTGACAATGTGTTATCACAAAATTCTACTCTTTCTCATGACCCAACTCCCACTACCGAATCAACGCCACAGCAACAGCATACACAACTTGTGACAGACAATGTGTTATCTCAAAACTCTACTATCTCTTATGACCTAACCACCACCACCGAATCTACACCACAGCAACAGAACACACAACTTTTCTCCCATACTGAATCACATCAAGCTGAAGACGGTGATCCAAACAACATAAATATTCAAAAACCTTCTTCAATTTCTTCTACTCCTCAAACCCTACTGCCAACTTCTGAAGCGAGCAAAATAATTCCCACCGAAGAGAACATTCCCACTAAAAATCCATGTGAAAAAACCTCTGAAGTAATGGATCAACAAGCTTCACTCGGAATCATAGGAGAATCATCCAGTACATCTGTGAAAAGAAGTATTGACGAAACGTTATCCCCTCCCATCGAAAATCTGAATACTAATAATCCAACGTTTGCTCTCCCTCAAACACCACGTCAAACCAACATCCAAAAGCCCAAAAAACCTAAACGCACAGCACCTACTCCTGACGCACTTAAATTTTTCATGAATAAAAATTCCACAACACTCCCATTAAACTATGATCAGCTAATAATGCTAATTGAAAATACCCAAGGTAACAATTCACCTATAGAAATTATCCAGGAATACACAACCGATCTCCCCGGTTTAATAAACCTATTAACCATATCTTACCCATACCTATCAGACAAAACTACGAAACATCGCTTCACCCGACTTAAAAATAAATTGAATCACTATCTAGGTAAAGATATCACTGACAGTGAATTATCTTCCTCCGATGCCTAATTTTCAACTCTATATTACAGTGGAATATTGATGGACTGTTCCATCGTTTACCCATGCTTCAAATCATCCAATCAGAATACTGTCCAGAAATAATTTGCCTACAAGAAACTAACCTTAGTCCAAACACAAGTTACAATTCTAAGCAGTTCAATTGTTTTAGAAATGACAGAAAAAGTAATAGTAATTATTCTTCTGGTGGGGTAGCCACTTTGGTAAAACTTCCCAAATATTTCAGTATTTTTTCTGCTGAACTTTATGCAATACTCAAAGCCCTTGAACATGTCAACAAAAACAAAATACCAAAATGCTTGATCCTAAGTGATTCACTCGGTGCTTTACAAACTTTAAATCATGTATATCCTAAAAACCCCCTAGAGCAGCGGTTCTCAATCTTTTTGTGTTATGTACCACCAAATACTTTTTATTATTTTTGGTACCACCTAACTGAAATACATATCTAACTAGGTGATTTAATTAACTATAATAGTGGTGCTGATTTTGGATGTTTTTGCGTTTTGTGTACCACCTCAAAAAATGAAATGTACCACCAGTGGTACATGTACCACAGATTGAGAACCGCTGCCCTAGAGAAAATGGTAAAATCTGAACTAGAAGAGGCTCAAGAAAATTCCAGACGCATTACCTTCATATGGATCCCATCTCATATTGGTATCGATGGAAACGAAGCAGCAGATCAGTGTGCCCGTAAAGTGTCGGAAAGTGTCGAAACAGAGGTAACGGAGTGTCGAAATCTCGCGAGTGACACAAAATCGTACTTTAGAAATCTAATCACGTGTAAATGGAACCAAGAATGGAAATATTCACAGACATCTTTAAGAACAATCAAGGATAATGTTTACCCGCGGCTATCGAGAATACGAGCCCGAAAACTTCAAACTGTTATCACACGTCTGCGTATAGGTCACACAAGATACACGCACTCTCACCTGTTTACAAGAGACGATCCCCCTAAATGTGAAATTTGTGACGAAATAAATAATGTAAAACATTTTTTAATTGACTGTCCACTTTTTGCAAATGAACGAATTAGATTCAATATTCCTAACAACATCAACAAACTTTTAGGCACAGATGGTTACTATGACAATATCGCAAACTATTTAAAATGTATAGGGCTATATTATAGAATCTAAATTACTGGAAGTTATACCTACACTGTATTCTTAATTTAAGATACATACTGTAATTATAGATAATAATATCGATAATTATTTAAAACTCATAGAATTATATTATAGATTGTAAGTTATTGGAACTGTACTCCTACACTGTATTCCCGCTAATCACCTCTTGGTGGATGCGGTAAATTTTCAATAAAAAAAAATATTATGTATGTTCTCGATAAATAAATAAATATATATTTATTGTGTAATCTATATTTTTTAACTATTTGTACGCTTGTTAGTTGTACTTGGCGGATACTGCATTTAGAGTTTTATATAATTTATCCAAAGTTTCCGCCAGTTAAGGAAGTTATGGCAGCAGTGGATAAGCTCATGGGGTCTATAATGGGCTGCCCACGTGTAACTGGGACGTCAGGTTCAGCATATGGTTCTGATTTTCCAGAAATATAATATATTTTAATAATATTTTCCTGCGGAAAACTGTAGAAGTAATTTCGTGGAGCATTAATATCTTCATTGTCGGTATTCTCTTTTCGTGTTAGTGGTAGTGGTGGTATTTGTGGTAATGGATTATTTGTTGGAAATAATGGATTAAATTGACTAGGATTAGTATTTATCTGTTATTATTATAAGTTAAAAACGAGACACAACAAAATTTGGGCAGCTTCATAGCGGCAGCATTTTTTGCATATACACATATGCAAAAAAAACAATTTACTAAATTAAGAATATAATATTCTGAAAAGAAAGGTAAATCATCTATGCAAATATTGGTAGGGGAGCCCAAGCGGGGATTTTTGCAGTTACTCGAGCGCGTCAGATTATCACATGGGGAGAAACCTTGTACACTGTAAATGTACCTCTACAACCCCGCGATATTTCGGGAAATGAACATCAGATCGAAAAACTGAAAAATACATTTATTCAATCTTTTTAAAAAATCTATCGAATGGCACTAAACACGACTCCCTTCGGAGGTGGGATGGGGGCTTACTTTAAAATCTTAAATAGGAGCTCCCATTTTTTATTGTAGATTTGGATTTCTTACTTAAAAATTTGTAACTTTTATTCAAAATATTTTTCGAATTATGTCCCCACTAAAATGGAAAACTTAACTTTTTATCGTTTTAGGACCTACTCTTCACAACCCAATGGGTCCCCATAACGCTCGAGTCACTGCACATGTAGCATACTTTCCTCCCCTATTATAAGTGCGTAAAAATCAATCTTTAACGAATAAATAAATATGCATTTCGATAAACAAACATTTGCATATGCACTCAATGAATCATAGAAATTGAAAGTGGAAACGTCAAAAATAAATTAATTTCAAATGTAAATTGTGGCTTATCTACCAAATAAAATAGTAAATTAACCTAAAAAGATGAAAAATTCCTTTAAAAATGGGTGTAACACAAAGGTAGATGATAAATTAAATCACATATTCTGAGTCCAAAAGTAGTTCGATTGAACCTAACTTACCTTAATACAAATATGCACATAAAAAAAATTACAGCCCTTTAAAGGTACAAAATAAAAATCGAGTTTTTCCTATACCCAAAAATTACTAGATATCTTTTATTGACAGTTGTTGGCGGCATTATTATGGCAGGAAAATCTTAAAAAATGGCAGTGAAATTTGTGCACCCAATAACAATTTTATTGGGGTTTTGTTCCTTTTATCCCCCTCCCCAAATATTTGTGTACATTCCAAATAAATCATTATTGTGGTACCATTAAACACAATGTTTTTAAAACCTGTTGGCCTCTTATTATAGTAGAGAAGGAAAGCATGCTACATTTGCAGTCACTCGAGCGTTATGGGGACCTATTGGGTTGTGAAGAGTAAGTCCTAAAGCCAAAAAAAGTTAAGTTAAATTTTCTATAAAGTGATGGATTTTCCATTTTTTAATTTAGTTTTCCATTTCCAACAATCGTTTTTTCCGATTATAGCGCCATCTATCCATAATTCTAAAATTATCTCTAATAAAAGTTACTTATTTTTACGTATAGAATCAATCTGCAATAGAAATTGGGGGCTCCTATTTAAGATTTTAAAGCAACCCCAAGCCCAACTACGTAGGGGGCCGTGTTTAGTGCCGTTCAGTAGATTTTTAAAAAATATTGATTACGTGCATTTTGCAGTTTTTTGGTCTGATATCTAATTCGCATAATATCGCGGGGTTCGTATTTAAAATTTTTAATTTACCCCCACCCCTCTCCGTGGGGGGGGGGTCGTGTTTGGTGTCATTGGATAAACTTTTAAAAAATATTGAACACATATTTTTTAAAAAGAGGAAAACGAAATGTCCGAGATACAAAGTTTACTACCATTAAACAATAAAAATAATAAACAATATTTTAAATGTAAGACTTTTCGTTTTCTAAATCTAAGGCTTTATAAGCACGGAGACGACGAATATAATAAGAAAGCAGAAAGCACACGGTCACGTATTCACTTTCTTTTCGTCAAGGAAAAGGACCGAATAAAGCTCCCCTGAATCGCATGCAAAAGCTCTCTTAACGATCCGTTTTACTATAAAAGAGATTTAGGCGATTTTAGTGCTTTATGTCCTCGCCTATTAGGTACTACTTTTTAGATAAGCCAATTTTTATCGAGTATTTTGAACATTCCTAAGATCCACCACATATTATTTTTGTAAATGGTTAATAGCCCAGATCGTTTTGGAGTGTAATTTTCAGGGTCAACTCCGAATTGCATGAAAATTTGGATTTGGGTTCTACTTACCCTGTACTTAAAAGTTGAACTTGTGCCCTTTGTTGCTTTTACTTGGGTGGTGAAATTCACCCCTTTTCGGGGATGAAAAACGTACGTTTAAGATAAATCCAGGAATAGATAAATTTACTGATTGTAAGCAACCTTTGTTCTATAGAGTTTTTTAATTACAGTAGACGCCCTCTTAACCGACTTCCCTTTAACCGACCGTCGGCTTAACCGACCGACCCTACTCCTTTTTGGATGATACTATTTTTAGATTAGAGGTCATAAAAGTTTCATAATTTGTCTTGTGAGTGATATTGTTAATTACATATGTATATACACATCGACGTTCGTTTTACTTTATGTTTTGACTTAATATGTTTGAAAATGAATCGTGATCCATGGGAAAAGTTATAGCGGACAGACTATATGTATATACTACTTTTTTGTTTATAGATCATAAAATATATATATTTTTAATAGAGTTACATATGTAATGTCTTTCTAAGGGTGGTTTTAAAGATTTTCGGTTTAATTGACTTTTTGATTATCCGACCTATGGGCAGGTCCCGGCATGGTCGGTTAAGAGGGCGTCTACTGTAGGTCAATATTTTTTCGGTTATCTGCGAGTGAAAATGTTTATTTTTCAACAAAAATAATCACGTTTTTAGGCGGTTTTTCGCAAATATACTAAAAAGTATGTATTTAAAAAAAAATTCGGCGAAAATGTAGCACATTAAAAAATGAAAAAAATGGTGTGTTTGTGAAGTTTACAGACTCAGTATAATCAAAGTTGTAGATCAGGAAAAATACGTTTTTATTCGTCAAATTCCAAATCGAATAATTCGGCTTAAAATTATTAAAAAAATTAAGCACTTTTCGGGGAAAATCTATTAAAACTTTTTTAAAGTGTTTATAAAAGCTTTATTTTTTTTTAGAAATATTTCTAGCATCGGAACTAAGCCAATGACGCTCAAAATAAAGTTAGCCATTTTTTTTTTGGAAAAAAAATCATGATAATATCCCCCCATTTTGCAGCCTAAATTAAATTAATCGTTACCACTTTACCATTTACTTTATAAGTATAATGTATTGTTTAAATGATTTGTAAGTTTAACCGGTCCGAAGTACTTATTTTTAAAAAATTTGGATTTATAGTTTAAAAAATGTGTATAATTTTTTTTTTAATTTTTTAAAACTGTCCGTTTTTAAAATAATTTAAAAATATTACTGACGAAAAATCTAAAACATTAAAAAAATTTTTTGCTTTTATAAATATTTTAGATTTATTTTGTTTTTCTTCAAGATAAAAATTGGTTAAAATTATGCTGTTAAAGTTTGCATACACTCGTAATTAGTGAATCGTTCAAGCCCTTTCAACTACAATCCTTTCAAAAATAAGAACTTTGAACCGGTAAAATTTACAGATCATATAAAAAATACATAAGTAAAATAATTTACTTGTAAAGCGATAACGAATGATTCAAGTTGAGGTGCTAAATAGAGGGTTGACTTTCACGATTATTTTACCAAAAACACAGAACCAACTTTAATTTGAGCGTAACCTGCTCAGTTTTGATAATAGAAATTTTTATAAAACTTAAAAAAAATCTTTTTTAAACAATTTAAAAAGAGTTGTGACCAGTTTTTTCAGATTACTTCATTTTTTGCTTATTACACGTTAAAATATTCGAGTTTTTTTGAAATTACTCGATATATTATTACATTAAATATATATAGTGGAGTCACTGAAGGTTTTCACCTCCGATTTCGTTGAACCTCCATCGATTTTCATGAAAATTGGTGAGTAATTAGAGGATACCTCAAGGAACAAAAGTGACATAATGCCAACTTGCGCTTTTACCCTAGGGGTGGATGCCACCCCTTCTCGGGGGTGAAAATTATTTTATTAAAAATAATACCATAAATCGATATAAGGACAAATTCTAAGCAAAATTTGTTATATAAAGTTATTAATATAAATCAATGCTTTTTGAGTTATTGAGGATCAAAGATTTTATTTTTTCGTAAAAAAATGCATGCTTTAAAGCTGTTTTCCACGTATAACTCAAAAACTATAAGCTTTTACAAAAACGTTATTATTAACAAAATTGAAGATAATAAAAAATTGAGTACACTCCTTACCTAAGGAACTAAACTAATGTTAAGTCAAAGTGAGTTATGGGTAATATTGAATGTATTTTTTTTTAGACAAGTACTCAAATCTAAGTATTCAAGCTTAAATAACGGGAAAACCATGCATTTTATAAATATACCTGTAAAGCTCTTGTCAAAGAACATCGGATTAGCTATCAATTGAGCTTCAGAAGAAGTTAATAGCATTAAAATTAAGCAAGTTATGATGAAAATAAGACAACCCTTTCGATTTTTTTAGGAAAAAGTGAAAAATAAAACATACCCCATTTCCATAAAAATTAAAACTTATAGGAATCCTTACAATAATTTCTTTATGATAGCGAAAGTAATGATTTCAACAATTTTGACCGGTTTAGAATGAAAATTTTTGAAAAAAGGTATGATTTTAAAAAAATCAGAATTTTTAAAATGATCGTAGTTTTCATTTTCTTTTGATAATAACTCCAAAAATACTCAATATACGTAAAAGATGATATACAACCAAATTTTAGTTTTTTCTGTATCAAATACTTTACCTTTTTTATTATTCCTGTAGGGTTACAAATAACCGAGATAGAAACGTTTAAAACTTAAACTTAGCTGCGAGAACCATAAAACCGGGGCCATTTAACCTTATATTTAAAAAAAATAAGGGGTTTAAAAGATTAAATTCAACGTCGTTTAATTGCCCTTGGAATTAGATTTCAAATAGTTTTTAGTTGAACCTTATATCCTAACAATTAAGGGACTTATTAAAAAAAACAAGAACATTCTTTGGAAAAAACTTTAAAAGATAAATTTTAAAAAATTTTTGGAGCATAAATTTTAATGCTATCAATTTGTTCGAGGGCTCATTTGATAGATATTTTTAAGTACTTTGACAAATGTTTAATAAGTTTATATTATAAAATGCATAATTTTCCCGTTACTAAAGCTTGAATAGTTAGATTTGGGTACTTGCCGAAAAAAATATACATTCAATTACCTATAACTACCTTTCAGTTGACATTAAAAGGTATTTTTAGTAAGTGGTTTATTTCTTTTTTTATTAGCTTCATTTTGGTAATAATATCTTTTGGTAAGAACTTATAGTTTTTGAGTTATTCATGAAATATCGGTTAAAAACATGCATTTTTCTCACGAAAACTTAAAATTTTGATCTTTAATAACTCATAAAGTTTTCATTTATTTTAATAACTATATACAACAAATTTCACTTAGACTTACTGTCTTACTTACTTACTGTCCCTCTATCATATTATGTAATTATTTTTAATAAAATATTTTTCACCCTCGAGAAGGGGTGGCACCCACCCCCAGGGTAAAAGCGCAAGTTGGCACCATGTCACCTTTGTTCCTTGAGATATCCTCTAACAGTAACCACTCACCAATTTTCCAGCAAATCTATGGAGGTTCAACGAAATCGGAGGTAATTACTCATATCCACCTTCAGTGACTGCACTAATATTGTTTTGACTCTACTTACTTTCTTTATGTAGTTATTTAAAAAAATATATAAACTTATTTTTATTTTTCATTAATAATGTATCAAAACTATTTTTTTTTTATCAACTATTTTCAATGGGAAATAAGCCACAATTTTACCAAAAAAATGACATTATTAAATAACATTATTTTTTGGTAAAATTGTTGCTTATTTCCCGTTGAAAATAGTTGATTAGAAAAATTCCACAAGGAAATAGCTTCAGAACAATATTTTTTTGTGGGCTAGCTCAAATTGATAAATGATCTCAGGGTTTTACGACATCCAATTACAGAAATGCAAAACCAATTGTCAGAGGAAGTTCATGGATAAATAAAATTCAAAAATAAAATATAACCTTATATTAAAAAAATTGTTTATACCAAACCAATAAACCCAGATTTTAATGGTAGAATAAAATGTAAAAACAAACAATCTATGTAGGCCAGCAAATGAAGCTGAAAAAATGGCAAAACCTCGCAATTTTTTCGTCCAGCATCGATTTGTACAAAAATTTGGGATTAGGCTCATTTTACCCTCTAGTTTATTTTCTATATTGAGCCGTTGTACGCTTTTGGTTTTTTAAGGGTCAAAACTAACCCTAATTGTAAAAATTTTTATAAAATAACGTTTTAAACGTTAATATGGTCAACATTTGGTTGATTATTTAGTGTTGGAGTTAAATAATGATTGTTTTATGCTTTAGAATATAATATCATAATATTGTAACCCTTAAAACCACCCTTTTGGAGCTATATATAAAAAATTTATTTATCCTAAAAGAATGACTTCGGCTTGCATAGATTTGCATAAAAATTTTGGATTAGGACATCTCACCCTGTACTTTATATTCTATATCATGCTCAAGACGTTGATTATTTTTAGGGGTGTAAACTACCCCTTATTGTCAAAAATTATATAGAAATATTGTAAACCTTAAGTAGGTAAAATTTGGGTTTAATTGGTGAAACAATTATTGTTTATGCTTTCAGATATAATATAATATTTCAACCCTTAAAAACCACTCTTAATAACATTGCAATTTTTATAAGTACATTAATAGATCTATAGAATAAAAAAGTAAAACTACGTACAAAAACATTTATTTAAACAAAAATACGAATTTACTAATACAAATATAAGCAAACATAGTATTTTAGTATCTTCATGTTCTTCTATTACACTCCCAAGTGGATTATTTTTATAAACATAGCTCCTTCATTTTTGTCGATAAAAAGTTTTTTCACAAATAATTTTGAAGAGCTATAAGACTATGTAAATTGGATCCCGTAAGATCCCTTATAGCCCAATAAATGACCGTTTTGGAGTGTAATTTTCAGGGGAAACTCCGAAATGCATGAAAATTTGAATTTAGGTTCTACTTACCCTCCACTTCAAAGTTGAATTTGTTCCATTGGTTGCTTTTACTTGGGGGGTGACAGTCACCCCTTCTCAGGCGGTGAAAACGCGTGAAAACGTGAAAATAAGCCCGGAAATGGATAAATTGACCGATTATAAGCAACTTGAGTTCTACCAAGTTTTTTACGTAAGTCAATACTTTTCGCGTTATTCGCAATTGAAAATGTTGATTTTTCGACAAAAACAACTACGTTTTCAGACCGTTTTTCGCAAATAACTCAAAAAGTATATATTTTATAGAAAAAAAAATTCTAAGCAAAAGTGTAGCTTATAAAAAAACAAAAACAAAATGATGTATCAGTAAAGTATATAAATTGAGAAAAAGAAAGGTGTAGCTCATGAAAAATACGTTCTTATTCGTCTAATTCCAAATCGAATAAGTCATTCCAAATCGAATAAGAAAATTCGCGTTTCGCGAAATCACCGAAAAATCAAGCACTTTTCGGGGAAAGCTTATTAACATTTTCAAAGTACCTAAAAAAGATTTGTATTTGTTTTTTACAAAAGTTTCTAGCACCAAAAATAAACGAGTTACACTTAAAAAAAAAGTAGGCCCCTTTTTTTGGTAAAATAAATTGTGAAAACCTCCCTCTATTTAGCACCCTAAATAAAATTAATCATTACCGCTTTACCATTTATTTTAACTGTATGTATATTGTTTATATGATCTGTAAGTTTGATTGGCTTGAAGTGCTTGTTTTTGAAAAAATTTGGTTTTATAGTAAAACAAAATTTTCTAAAATTTTTTGAAAAATTTCCTTTTTCCAAAATAACTTAAAAAGTATTAGTGATAAGAAAAATCTTAAAGAGTAAAAAAATATTGGTTTTGTTATTATAGATATGCTAGTTTCATTTTGTTTTTCCGCAAGTCTAAAATTGGTTAAGATATGGCTCTTCAAAATTTGCATACACTCGTGATTAGTGATTCGTTCAAGCTTATTTAACTATAACCCTTTCAAAAATAAGCACTTTAAACCGGTGAGACTGACAGATCATATAAAAAATAGATAAGTAAGTAAATTGTTTGTAAATTTATAGCGATTAATTTCATTTGAGGAGCTAAACACGGGGAGATTTGCATGATTTTTTTACAAAAAAAAAAGAAGGCCAACTTTATTTTGAGCGTAACTCGCTTATTTTTAATGCTAGAATTTTTTATGGAAAATTCCAATAAAGCTTTTTATAAACACTTTAAAAAAGTTTAAATAGGTTTTTCCAGAAAAGTGCTTAATTTTTCGGTGATTTCACCTTGAAATATTCGATTTGGAATTAGACGCACAAGAACGAATTTTTCATGAGCTACAACTTTGTTTTTACTCGATTGATAGACTTTACTGATACACATTTTTTTTTTCAGTTTTTTAAAAGCTACACTTTTGCGGAGGATATTTTTTTCGATCTAGTATTTACTTTTTGAGTTATTTGCGAAAAACCGTCCGAAAACGTAGTTTTTTTGTCGAAAAATAAACATGTTCAATCGAAAATAACTCGAAAAGTATTGACTTACATAAAAAATCTATAGAGCAAAAGTTGCTTAAAATCAGCCAATTTATCCATTTCCGTTCTTATCTTGAATATATGTTTTTTCACTCCTGAGAAGGGGTGACTGTCACCTCCCAAGTAAAAGCAACCAACGGCACAATTTTAACTTTGAACTGGAGGGTAAGTAGAACCTATATCCAAATTTTAATGCAATTCGGAGTTGCCCCTGAAAATAACACGGTATCGCCGTATTTCCCGTTCGTTTACTGGGCTATTAGTTTTTAAGTAAGGTGAGATAAAAAGGCTCGAATGAGGGGGTGTTTGCTAGTAAATAGAGGTTTTATATAGCTATATCGCGCTAAATATTCACTATAAAGAAAATCTATGTACAGAGAAATTTTAGTTATTGAAAAAGCTACAATTTAGTGCTGTGTCATTTTTTTCGTATCTCCAGTATTTTAGTATTTTCGGAGATATTTTGAAGAAGAAGTAGTACATTCTTTCACGGTTTTTGCGGTAAATTTTAAACCGCTTGGATTGAGATGAAATTTGGCATACGCATACCTAACATGTCAAAGAAAAAAAGTGACATTGTTCCAATGTGTGCTTTTGCCCTGGGGGTGACTTTCACTCCCTCTTGGGGTGAAAAAGTATATGTCCAAAATAAATCAGGAAATAGATAAACTGACTAATTTTAACCTTCCGATGGCCAACCTTCTTTTGTTACACGAATGACCAAGGGGGGAAAAATGACCCCATGTCAAAAATGTCAAAAATGACAATTAACAAAAAAATGAAGTTTTTTTTTCTAATTTTTTTTTTATTTTTATGGCATGGATTTTATGTCATTAAGCCAGCCGCAACATGAGTATTAGTGTCACGTGTAGTGTGTATGTTGAGTAAGTGTCTTATTACTTTGCAAAGTCGACGTCATTAGCGTAAAACTACTTGGAACTACACATAATAGACGGTATTTTACTAAACATCAACTTCAGAATATATTTTTTATTCGTAAAATATAGGGAATTTATTTATTTCAAAATATGAGGATATCTAGAATGATATTAAAGTCAAATAAAAAAATAATGAGTTAAAAATTAAAAATACTTTTGAATTTATTAAAGAAAAACATACGCTGGGTCACAATTTCCCCCGCTTGGTCATCCGAAGGTTAAGTAACTTTTGTTCTATAGAGCTTTTTCGCCAAGTCAACACTTTTCGAGTTATTTGCGAGTGAATATGTTCATTTTTCATTAAAATAACCACGATTTTAGACGGTTTTTCTTAAATAACTCAAAAAGTAAGTATCTTGTCGAAAAAAAAAGTTCTCAGCAAAAATATAGCCTGTAAAAAAATTAAAAAAAGTAGGATATTTCAACGTGAAATATCCAAAAAATAAAGCAATTTTTGGGGAAACCTATTATAGATTCTTTAAAGTGTTTAAAAAAAGCTTTATTCCTGTTTTTATAAAAAGTTTCTAGCGTCAAATTTAAGCAAGTTACGCTCAAAATAAAGTTGCTCCCTTTTGCTTTGGCAAAAAAATCGGGTAGATTACCCCTAATTGGCAACATAAATGAAATTAATCGTTACCGCTCCACAAATTATTTTACTTTTGTTGTGTTTATATGATCTGTAAGTTTCGTCGATTCAGAGTGCTTATTTTTGAAACAATTTGGTTTTAACCCATTAATGCCCAGAACTATTTATGCTTATTTTTTTTTAATTTTTGAAAAATTTATGTTCTAAAAGTCACAAAATTAACAAAAATATATGTTTAAAAAATTAAAAACTTCTTCTTTCTTGACAATTGGCTGTTGCGAAAACGCAACACTGGGCAGTTAGGATGTAAAATTTTTTTTTAATAATACGTTGTTTGGAATATTTTATTAAATCATATAAAAGTGTTTTAAATAAACTGACATGAAAATAATATAATAAAATTATTGCGTATTGCTATGAAATTTAATAAAACATTTTTCGTGTAATGCAATCTTACACTTAATACATTTTTTATTGGTTGTTGTGAAGCGTTTTACATGTCTGCTCATATGGGAACAAGGAAAGACTATCTATAGAGATACTGGGGGGTAAGAATGGGGCTAAAGAAGAAGAAGCAGACACATAAAGCCTCGTTGCGGGACGGCAGCTCATTTGTTGTGCGGGAGCTAGGTCGTAGATTCGTTAGGGAGGGTGAAGGGGTGTTAAGATGACTACACTACCATAACTAAATACATAAGGGTACTTACTCTGACTAGAGGATCTTTCTACTATTTAACAAAAAGGGACGCCGTTTGAAATAAATCCTCTATTTCACCTATGGGTACTTACTGGATACTTTCTTACTTACGGGTACCAATCGGGGGGACAATCATCATTGATTCCTCTTTGGGGTTACATTGGGACAACATCTTTCCTTATTATTGGCTTCTATGCCATATTCTTTCTTTTCTCCTGAACTAAAACTTTCATACAGTTGCATTAGTTTTCTGTTAAAATTTTTCCAAAGGCTACAGAAATGAGATGATAGATACACTTTCACAAACATTTATTTAAAACTTTACGGTGGTTTTTTTTTAAACAAACAAAAAAACTTTTAACAGGAAATGATTTTACAGGACAAAATATCTACAAATCTTTTACATTACAAAAAAAATCTTCAATTTAACATAACAAAAGAATGACAAAAGAACTTGTTGGACAGTGTATGTCAAAACAAAATTTTGACGCAGCTGTCAAAGGTCAAAGTCACTGTCATTTTAATTTACAAGTTGCATCATGAAAGCACAAACAACTATTATTTTTCAAAACTCTTTACCAACAAAAATATTTATCCATTTGGGATCCTTGCAAAATTTAAAAAAATATATCATACCATATTTAAACAAAATCCTTTATCACACGTCACAAACTACACGGAAAGGGGGTTCATCTACAAACAAGCAGGGTCATCGACCTGAGGTGGGCTTCATGGCTTCCTTTTTATTTCGGGGCAATCAACTGGATAAACATCACGGGACTGGAACTCAAAATGTCTACATCAGGACATCAATCGGGACTCGGAAGACTTCATTTAAACAGGAACTTGGACAAGATACAGGGACTTCATACCACGCCGGCGCATAGTACTGCGTCACAACTCAAACACAGTGTAAGAGCACCCAACTTCACTACGGGGTAAAAAAAACATCGTGCCCTCACACTAGATCTTCCAGAACGACATACTATACCCTTTACCGGCGGGTAACAAAAGGCACCACGCCCTTTTGGGGTGAGTCGGCAAGCGATCTTCACGCTTGAAGAAATCAAACCGGACTGATCTGCGCTTCGGTCTGAAGCCACAGATCGGGGAAAATACGACGGAAGTACCGAGCGATTTTGATCCTTAGGGATGCTTAGTTGACAAGAACTCAACTTTCAGTTCAAGATTTGTTCTAGAAAGTTCATCTACGCATTAGAACTGTACTTTTGTCAACACTTCTTACAAATTCTGTTTTTGCGTCTCAAATAAACAGGAATCTTGTAACACATTGAAATGTTGCTGCAATACTTCATGGCTGTATACAGGGTCGGCTTGGGATCTTATAATGATATTGAACTTCACAAAATAAATTAAAAAAATAGACATTCTTTTTGGGAATTGGGATATTAAATTAATGTTGGAGTTTTTTCAAACGTTACAAAGCCTCCGCGCAAAAGAGAAACCTGGATAAGATTATCCAGTTTTCGATAACAAACAGAAAAAAATCCAACATGGACATCTTAGGTGTGACAGGACAACAATATCAAAATATTTAGATAATGGCTAGTGGGGATTAAACAAAACAAAAAAGTCGTTAGGGATTGGGCTAGCGTGCCATCAATCGCCAGACTCTTTAAAGTCGAGTAGACTTAAATGTTTCTTGACTCTACAAAGAACTGTAGGTGACAAGAGTTTCTGTGCCCTGGGAAAGAAACTAAACTTGTGCCCTGTGTGGACCTCGCTGACATCCACAGCAGTAACACAAGTGACATACCAGGGCAGACACAGCCTTGTCACCTCGTTGCCTAACCGCGAGCGGTTCACAAAAACTAAAAAGTTGATGTTTGACAGATAAACATCTGCCCAAACTCTGCTAACACCTAGCGAGTTTCACGGGACATTTCGGCAACGGTTCTGCAAAACGAGGATTTAGACAATCCAGTCTAAACACCTCAGTGAGACAAAATCTCACCAACAACTTACTTCAACAACTCATTCAAACAAAACAGGGCTAGACAAAAGGGTATATGACAACAACAAGGACTAAAATCAAGACAATATTAACAAGGGGGGAGGGGGGATACGTGTGACAACAACAAAAGACCGAAAAGACTAGTATACTGGGTTCAAACAGGATATCAAACTTTTTAAACAAGACTAAGGGAAATGAACGCAACATATGATATAGAGAACACTACATCATTACGTTTTCAATCAACAGTCCAATCCAGGACATAAGAACCTTTCATGAACGTTCACTAGACAACTCTCTCACTTACAAATCATAAGCTGGGGAAAGACTTCATTTTCAAAACAGGGCTACACTTCACTTTTCAAAACAGGGGATAGACTTCATTTTTCAAGACAGGGGGGTTGGGCTTTACTTTTCAAAACTGGGGATAGACTTACTTTTCAAAACTGGGGGCATTTCATTTCTCAAGACTGGGGGTGGACTTTATTTTTCAAAACGGGGGGCTACTTTTTCAAAACAGGGGGTGAAAGCAACACGCAAGGGGAAGACCAAAGGGACATTGGAAAGTATGACAGTTCTGACGAACAACCGCTTCCATTTATCGACCGAAAGCAAGCTTCACCTGTACTCAACGCGGCCAGATCCTAACCTCACCAGCCTTGTCACAGCTTCTGCTCTTGGCCTACTTTCAATCAACAAAGAGAAGAGAGGTCAACTAACTATTCGCCAAAAAAAATCAAACTCCAGCACGGACACGGGCTAACAGACAACACGGGCTAATAGACAACACGGGCTAATAGACAACACGGGCTAATAGACAACACGGGCTAATAGACAACACGGGACAACAGACAATGGGCTCTAAAACTTCCAGACAAAACAGGGATAGACAAACAAACAGACAACAACATACTTTTTGACTTCTAGATATACTCAGGGGCTTACAAACACAAACAATATTGAAATTTGGTTCCTATATGAGCTCACACGGGATAAGACATTTCTTGCTCCGACTACTAATGAAAGTGTTCACAGATAGCTGAACAACACTTCCTTCATCACGAGTATTACACTTGTGACATGTCAGATACAAAAAGACATACTTCATTCACGGGGGGACTTCAACTACTTCACTGGGGGGAAACTTCAACTACTACTTCACGGGCTCTTTTTAACTAACCTCTGGCATCCTTTTGACACCTACAAAGATAGATTAGTCAAAAAAAAAAAACAAGGGGCAACACAGACAAGGGGGGGGCTTTTTCAGGGGCTAACTTCTACACTTCAAGACAGTTATTCTCAAACAGTGTCGACAGAGAACGCTATCTTCAAATCTAAAAGTGACAGCTTTTCTCCTGGCTGCTTGAAAAAAAACACAGAAGTGGGGGGCCTCTCCACGGTTTCCCTCTTCACTTCTTCACGGGGCCACTTCTCAAGGGGATGACTTCTCAATGGGATGACTTCTCCAACTAACCTGTGGCATGACATACACCAACAGAGATAGGCTTCGCTGGAAAAACAAGGGACTACTCTCACACAGACTATACGGGGCTAAGCTCATACACGGACCATACCAACAACATCACACATCTAATCAAATGACCAAATCAATAAATCACAAAAAACGATTATTCTGTAAAAAAACTGTTGATCTATAGGAATACATGCAAAAAATACAACATACTGTTATACTTCATAATTGGATTCAATATTCAAAATATTTAACGTTACTTTTAATCAAAATTTTCAAAAAAATTTTACGTTACTTTTTTATTCAACTGTTTGTCTATATATTTCATCAATACTAAAACTTCCATGTTATCGGAAACACTTGCACCACAAACTGAGATCGGCTACCCAAGACGGGCACTGCCTAACAGTTGTAGTACAAATGAGACCGAAAGGAGGCTAAAGGGATATGGTAGTGGGCACATGCTAATGGGGTCAGGGGGTAGAAATAACACGCCCCACGTTGTCGGGGCCAGCTGAAGCATTCAACTGGACAAGACAACTACTGGATACTGAAGGAGGCAGAAAAATGAATCGGCCTCACACGTTGGGCGATATTTACTCGGGTCAAACTTCAGGGTGTACGTTACAAATGTAACACTAAGTGGGGGGTGGCTAAAGACATTGGGGACTAGTAGATAGGCTAACTACTAGTTGAACATGTCTACAAGCTAGACTTGTAACAATGGGCATACAAAACATGACACGAGTCGAGCTTCCATGTTAATTTGAAGCGTTTTACATGTCTGCTCATATGGGAACAAGGAAAGACTATCTATAGAGATACTGGGGGGTAAGAATGGGGCTAAAGAAGAAGAAGCAGACACATAAAGCCTCGTTGCGGGACGGCAGCTCATTTGTTGTGCGGGAGCTAGGTCGTAGATTCGTTAGGGAGGGTGAAGGGGTGTTAAGATGACTACACTACCATAACTAAATACATAAGGGTACTTACTCTGACTAGAGGATCTTTCTACTATTTAACAAAAAGGGACGCCGTTTGAAATAAATCCTCTATTTCACCTATGGGTACTTACTGGATACTTTCTTACTTACGGGTACCAATCGGGGGGACAATCATCATTGATTCCTCTTTGGGGTTACATTGGGACAACATCTTTCCTTATTATTGGCTTCTATGCCATATTCTTTCTTTTCTCCTGAACTAAAACTTTCATACAGTTGCATTAGTTTTCTGTTAAAATTTTTCCAAAGGCTACAGAAATGAGATGATAGATACACTTTCACAAACATTTATTTAAAACTTTACGGTGGTTTTTTTTTAAACAAACAAAAAAACTTTTAACAGGAAATGATTTTACAGGACAAAATATCTACAAATCTTTTACATTACAAAAAAAATCTTCAATTTAACATAACAAAAGAATGACAAAAGAACTTGTTGGACAGTGTATGTCAAAACAAAATTTTGACGCAGCTGTCAAAGGTCAAAGTCACTGTCATTTTAATTTACAAGTTGCATCATGAAAGCACAAACAACTATTATTTTTCAAAACTCTTTACCAACAAAAATATTTATCCATTTGGGATCCTTGCAAAATTTAAAAAAATATATCATACCATATTTAAACAAAATCCTTTATCACACGTCACAAACTACACGGAAAGGGGGTTCATCTACAAACAAGCAGGGTCATCGACCTGAGGTGGGCTTCATGGCTTCCTTTTTATTTCGGGGCAATCAACTGGATAAACATCACGGGACTGGAACTCAAAATGTCTACATCAGGACATCAATCGGGACTCGGAAGACTTCATTTAAACAGGAACTTGGACAAGATACAGGGACTTCATACCACGCCGGCGCATAGTACTGCGTCACAACTCAAACACAGTGTAAGAGCACCCAACTTCACTACGGGGTAAAAAATAACACCCCTTCACCCTCCCTAACGAATCTACGACCTAGCTCCCGCACAACAAATGAGCTGCCGTCTTGCAAAGAAGGTTTGCGTGTCTGCTTCTTCTTCTTTAGCCCCATTCTTACCCCCCAGTATCTCTATAGATAGTCTTTCCTTGTTCCCATATGAGCAGACATGTTAAACGCATCAAATGGCGCCCAACGTGGGGCTCGAACCCACGACCCTGAGATTAAGAGTCTCATGCTCTACCGACTGAGCATGACCGACTGAGCATGACCGACCGTTGCGTCCCGCAACGAGGCTTTATGTGTCTGCTTCTTCTTCTTTAGCCCCATTCTTACCCCCCAGTATCTCTATAGATAGTCTTTCCTTGTTCCCATATGAGCAGACATGTAAAACGCTTCAAATTGCGCCCAACGTGTGGGGCTCAAAACGCTTCAAATGTCGCCCCACGTTGGGCGCCATTTGAAGCGTTTTACATGTCTGCTCATATGGGAACAAGGAAAGACTATCTATAGAGATACTGGGGGGTAAGAATGGGGCTAAAGAAGAAGAAGCAGACACATAAAGCCTCGTTGCGGGACGGCAGCTCATTTGTTGTGCGGGAGCTAGGTCGTAGATTCGTTAGGGAGGGTGAAGGGGTGTTAAGATGACTACACTACCATAACTAAATACATAAGGGTACTTACTCTGACTAGAGGATCTTTCTACTATTTAACAAAAAGGGACGCCGTTTGAAATAAATCCTCTATTTCACCTATGGGTACTTACTGGATACTTTCTTACTTACGGGTACCAATCGGGGGGACAATCATCATTGATTCCTCTTTGGGGTTACATTGGGACAACATCTTTCCTTATTATTGGCTTCTATGCCATATTCTTTCTTTTCTCCTGAACTAAAACTTTCATACAGTTGCATTAGTTTTCTGTTAAAATTTTTCCAAAGGCTACAGAAATGAGATGATAGATACACTTTCACAAACATTTATTTAAAACTTTACGGTGGTTTTTTTTTAAACAAACAAAAAAACTTTTAACAGGAAATGATTTTACAGGACAAAATATCTACAAATCTTTTACATTACAAAAAAAATCTTCAATTTAACATAACAAAAGAATGACAAAAGAACTTGTTGGACAGTGTATGTCAAAACAAAATTTTGACGCAGCTGTCAAAGGTCAAAGTCACTGTCATTTTAATTTACAAGTTGCATCATGAAAGCACAAACAACTATTATTTTTCAAAACTCTTTACCAACAAAAATATTTATCCATTTGGGATCCTTGCAAAATTTAAAAAAATATATCATACCATATTTAAACAAAATCCTTTATCACACGTCACAAACTACACGGAAAGGGGGTTCATCTACAAACAAGCAGGGTCATCGACCTGAGGTGGGCTTCATGGCTTCCTTTTTATTTCGGGGCAATCAACTGGATAAACATCACGGGACTGGAACTCAAAATGTCTACATCAGGACATCAATCGGGACTCGGAAGACTTCATTTAAACAGGAACTTGGACAAGATACAGGGACTTCATACCACGCCGGCGCATAGTACTGCGTCACAACTCAAACACAGTGTAAGAGCACCCAACTTCACTACGGGGTAAAAAAAACATCGTGCCCTCACACTAGATCTTCCAGAACGACATACTATACCCTTTACCGGCGGGTAACAAAAGGCACCACGCCCTTTTGGGGTGAGTCGGCAAGCGATCTTCACGCTTGAAGAAATCAAACCGGACTGATCTGCGCTTCGGTCTGAAGCCACAGATCGGGGAAAATACGACGGAAGTACCGAGCGATTTTGATCCTTAGGGATGCTTAGTTGACAAGAACTCAACTTTCAGTTCAAGATTTGTTCTAGAAAGTTCATCTACGCATTAGAACTGTACTTTTGTCAACACTTCTTACAAATTCTGTTTTTGCGTCTCAAATAAACAGGAATCTTGTAACACATTGAAATGTTGCTGCAATACTTCATGGCTGTATACAGGGTCGGCTTGGGATCTTATAATGATATTGAACTTCACAAAATAAATTAAAAAAATAGACATTCTTTTTGGGAATTGGGATATTAAATTAATGTTGGAGTTTTTTCAAACGTTACAGTTGAGTGACAAAAGACGCATCGGGTTCGTTTTTCTTGGGTAGAAATAAGATGGCCGATGTTGTCGAATCGAACATCTTGTGTAATGTTGTTTATGGAAGATTGAGATGGACCAGGTCTTCTTGGAGGAGTTCCGAACATCGTCAACAAGGTTTTGACTATATTTCGACGAAACTGCAGCAAATCCATTTCGGGTGGTTCAGGGATAATTTGTCTCATTCTACGGTAAATTAACCAAGCATTTTGTATGGAGACATCAAGACCCCAGATAAATAAAGGCCAATACCATTTCTTGGATCTTATATTTTTTCTGTAATAGGCAACATTTTGATCCATCCGATCAGTTCCTCCCATATTTTCGTTATAAGCCCGAATAAGATGTGGTTGTGTTACTTCGATTTTTTTGCTTTGGGCAAAGAAGTATCTGTTCGCTTGATAAACTGGCGTCGTTTTATGGTAATTCGATGCCAAAGTAACTATGCTGTTGTCATTCCACCTACATAGAAGCACCTTATTTTTCTCGTCGTACCAATTTTCGTAAATTCCACGTATAGATTTTTTGAACATTTCACTGAATGGACACTTTTCTGTTCTATTTGATCGTATGGTTCCTACGTAACCTATTCCCTTCGATGTTAAAAAATCAATAAGTTTCATAGAGGTAAAATAATTATCAGCATATAAGCAATGAGGCATAACCCTATCGCATTGTATTTTAGGAATAAGTTGAGCAAACTGCAATATTATTCCACTTCCAAGCCCAAATTCTTTTTTGTATTCATTGGGTTTTCCCTTGGCTCCTTGATAAATATTGAAATCTATGAGGTAACCAGATTTCTGATTCCAATACCACGATTTATATCCAAAGCGTATGGGCTTGCCTTTTATGTGTTGTTTCATACCATGACGCCCATAGTATGGTATCATGGCCTCGTCCACGCTAGATTCGGTTTCTCATACAGTATATTCAGTAAATGATTTGCGAAGGCTTTCAAGATACGGAGAAATTTTGTATGTTTTGTCTGAACGATCTATGTTTAGGTTATCGTTAAAATGGAGGAATCTTATAATGGTTTCAAATCGGTTACGACTCATATTACTTGAAATCAGTACCTATATTTTTAACGTCATCAGATTCTTCCCAGTACATGCGTCTTCTTGGATTCGTGCTGTACCCACTAACTAGTAAAATCCCTATAAAGGCTTTTAACTCGTCTACTCCAAATTCTAAAGTAGTACCTTTTTGAAGAGTATAACGAACTGTCTCCTTTACAATATTTGTTAAAAGCTCTTCATTGAAAAAAAAATCAAAGATCTGTAAAGGAGTGAGTGGTCGTGAATAAAATGAAGGAGCGTATGTGTTCCATTCAGTTTTTTTATTTTCAATGTCCAAATAAAGGGAATTTTCATCTGGTAAATCTCCCTGAATCCATTTCCGTGGTAGGAGAGTTACACTTTTTGCACGAATAGATGCCACTTGAATGTCTTGATTTTCTTCATTTTGCGTCTCTATTTCTGTTTCCATCTCAATCTCTTCCGTATCTTCTTCTTCCTGAACTTGCGTCACTCTTTGAAGATCGGCCTCTTTTTCATATAGACTTATATTTTCTTCATTGATCCTTCTTTCTTCTTCTTGATGAATTACCGCTTCTGATTCCGCATCCAACATATTTTTGTTTAGGTTATTGAATGTTCATCCACAGTCTTTATCTCCACTGTCTTCATCAGTCAATTCAGTGGGGTCAGGAGGTGCTAGGAAAACATCTGCACTGGAAGCCGACTCCATAAGATTCGATTCTTCCAGCATGGACATAATCTTATGTGCTCTTGATTTGTATAAAATCTTTTTAGGACGACTATTATTTCTAGTACGACCGAAACTGGTCGAGCCAAGTTGATTTAACATCTTATTTCCACCTTCTAGAACAAAAATGATTTTTTGTACTAATAATATGCCTTGTGCCCAGTGTCGCGAAAACGCAACACTGATAATTGGGCAGTTGTACCAACTAAAACAGATAAAATAATAGCACTTACTTGATAGATATATCTTCTGCAATGATTTAACAATACGTTGCTATCAAAACCCAAATTTTTATCCAGTTAATTTATACACAAACGACTTACTGCTAACTAAAAACACGTGTTTACAGAAGTCAAAGTTAACCTACCACTTTCAATACGCCATGTGTTAATAGAAACCTAAATTTTGCGACCAATTCCCGCTAAAATATACATAGGAAACTGTTGTGAAATAAATCTGAACCTTGACCGCCCGAATAAGTCATGTCATTTTCCAAAAGATGACGCCATAGTGGGCTATGTCAACTGTTGCGAAAACGCAACGCTGGGCATGAATGGGTTAAAATAAAATTTAAAAATTTTTAATTTTGAAAAATAAGCTTTTTTTCAAAATAACTTAAAAATTAATAGAGGTAAAATAAAAAAGAGATACCAAAAATATCAAAAAACAAAAAAGTCAGTATTGCTTTTCTGAATATCTTCTATTATTTGTTTGTTTTTCTGTAAGACAAAAATTGATTAAGATTTGGTATTTCTAAATTTGCATACACTTGTGATCAGTGACTCGTTCAAGCCCTTTTTACTAGAGCACTTGCAAAAATAAGGACTTTGAACCGATGAAACTTACAGATCATATAAACAATACATACACGAGTAAAGAAACTTGTGAAGTGGTAACGATTAAGTTCATCTGAGATACTAATTAGGAGGTGATTTTCCCGATTTTTTACCAAAAAAAGGGACTAACTTTATTTTGAGCGTAACTTGTTTATTTTTGATTTGCTAGAAATTTTTTTTATAGAACAAAAATGAAACCTTTACACTTTAAATAATTTGTAATGAGTTTTTCCCAAAAAGTGCTTAATTTTTTGGTTATTTCACGTTAAATTATTCTATTTGGAATTGAACGAATATGTACCTATTTTTCATTAGCTATAACTATGCTTTTATAGAGACCTAAAATATACACCATTTTTTTTTTTCAATTTGTTGCGGGCTAAATATTTGCTAAAAATATTTTTTTCGACAAAATACTTACTTTTTGAGTTATTTGCGAAAAACCGTCTACATAAAAGCGTGGTTATTTTGTTGAAAAATGAACATATTCACTCGCAAATAACTCGAAAAGTATTGACTTAATGAAAAAACTCTATGGAACAAAAGTTACTTAGAATTAGTCAATTTATCCATTTCCGGACTTACTTTGGACGTATATTTTACACCCCCAGAAGGGGTGAAAACCACCCCCAGGTCAAAAGCACACGTTGGCACAATATCACTTTTTTCTTTGACTTGTTAGCTATGTTTATCCCAAATTTCATGTCAATCCAAGCGGTTCTTTAAAATTTAGAGGTTTTGCAATATTTTACCGTTAAAGAACGTACTAAAGATGAAAAATACGAAATTGCAAAAAATCAGTTTATCTTTAAAGTCCCATTTTTCTAAAATCAGGCTTTTTAAATAGGTTAAACTTCTTGGGTATATTTACAACACATAATTTACAATATATAAAAATAATTACCGAAGGGCGAAGATCAATTTTAATTAGGAGGGTAATTAGAGGTTGTTATCAATGATTTTTTCGTAAAAAAAGTAGGTATTTTGATCATAAGTTGCTCAATTTTTATGCTAGAAACTTTTTATTTTTTTAAAAGACTAATTGCATACTTGAAAAAAGTTGTGCAAATTTTTCTCGAAAAATGCAAAGGTTTCCGGTGTTTGGCTTTGAATATTTCAGATTATGCATTTGACGAAAAAAGCTAACTTTTAACATGCCGTATCTCGGTTTGTGTTGGTCATAGAAAAATTATAAAAAAAATTTTGTATGCGTTTCTAAAAGATATAATTTGAATATCTACAGTTTTTTTCATTAAATGCATATTTTTCGAGTTGTTCTCAAAAAACCTCTAAAAAAAGTCGATTTTTTCGTCGAAAAATTGTTACTTTCAACCGCGAATAACTCGAAAAATATTATAGTCGGAGAGATAGAAGCGGATTTTGTGCGTGATAAGTAATATGGAAAAACTCTACGGCGATATGTTGAATTAGTTGTGTACATGACTTTCCCCAACGGCCGGAAACCAGAGTGGGGGACGAGGGTAGTTATAAGGGGTCAAAGTTGCGGTTTTTATTATTTTTTTTGCGACACTCATGATCGAGATAGTGCACCAAAATTTGGGAATAAGTTGATCATGATGTAACTAAGTAAACTCTCTAGGGGTGGAACGCTGCGTGGCCGACAAAGGGATGGGGGTAGGGGTGAATATAAAAAATAAAAGGGTTTTTTGCGACGTTTGTGATTGAGATACTGCACCAAAATTTGGGAATAAGTAGACCATGACATAAATAAGTAAAATCCCCAGAGCCGGTAACCACAGCTGGGGACGAGGGTAGTTATAAGGGGTCAAAGTCGCGGTTTTTATTATTTTTTTTTGTGATGCTCATGGTCGAGGTAGTGCACCAAAATTTGTAAATAAGTAGGTCATGACGTAACTAAGTAAAATCTCTAGGGGTGGAACGCTACATGGCCGACAAAGGGGTGGGGGTAGGGGTGAATATAAAAAATAAAAGGGGTTTTTGCGACGTTCGTGATTGAAATAGTGCACCAAAATTTGAGAATAAGTAGACCATGACATAACTCAGTAACATCCCAAGAGCCGGAAACCAGAGTGGGGGACGAGGGTAGTTATAAGTGGTCAAAATCGCGGTTTTTATTATTTTTTTTGTGACGCTCATGATCGAGATAGTGCACCAAAATTTGGTAAAAAGTAGGTCATGACGTAACTAAGTAAAATATCCAGGGGCGGAACGCTGCGTGGTCGACAAAGGGATGGGGGCAGGGGTGAATATAAAAATTATAAGAGATTTTTTGTGACGTTCATGATCGAGATAGTGAACCAAAATTTGGGAGTAAGTAGATCATGACGTAACTAAACCAAATCTTTAGGGGCGGAAACCAGAGTTGGGGATGAGGGTAGTTTTAAGGGGTCAAAATCGCAGTTTTTATTATTTTTTTTGTGACGCAGCACAACATTTGTCCCCCACGCAGCGTTCCGCCACTGGGGATTTTAATTAGTAATGTCATGATCTACTTATTCCCAAATTTTGGTGCATATCTCGATCATGAACGGCAAAAAACCCCTTATATTTTTATACTCACCCCTGCCTACCACCCCTTTGTACCCCAAGCAGCGTTCCGCCCCTGGAGATTTTACTTAGTTACGTCATGACCTACTTACTCCAAAATTTTGGTGCACTATCTCCATCATAAGCGTCACAAAAAAATAATAAAAACCGCGATTTTATCCCTTATAACTACCCTCGTCCCCCACTCTGGTTTCTGCCTCTGGAGATTTTTCTTGTTTATAGCATGGTCTATTTATTCCCAAATTTTGGTACACTATATAAATCACGAACGTCGCAAAAAAGCCCTTATATTTTTTATATTCACCCCTGCCCCACCCCTTTGTCGGCCACGCAGCGTTCCACTCCTGAAGACTTTACTTAGTTACGTCATGACCTACTTATTCCCAAATTTTGGTGCACTATGTCGATCATGAGTGTCCAAAAAGAAAATAATAAAAACCGCGACTTTGACCCCTTATAACTACCCTCGTCCCCTACTCTGATTTCCGGCTCTGGGGATTTTACTTATTTATGTCATGGTTTACTTATTCCCAAATTTTGGTGCACTATCTCAATCACCAACGTCGCAAAAAACCCCTTATATTTTTTATATTCACCCCTACATCCACCCCTTTGTCGGCCACGCAGCGTTTCGGCCCTAGAGATTTTATTTAGTTACGTCATGAACTACTTATTCCCAAATTTTGGTGCACTATCTCGATCATGAGCGTCACAAAAAAATAATGAAAACCGCGACTTTGGCCCCTTATAACTACTCTCGTCCCCGACTCTGGTTTCCGGCCGTTGGGGAAGGTCATGTACAAAACTAATTCAACATATTCCCGTATAGTTTTTCCATATTACTTATCACGCACAAAATCCGCTGCCAGCTCTTAGACTATTAGTGTTTTACGAAAGAAATATAAAGAACATTTTTTTATAAAATCAATGGGACAATCCCAATAGTTGGCTGTATACCATAGTTTAAAAAACTCATACAGATGTAAAAACTTCGAATTTTATTCTGGTATACAATCGTTTATTAAAAACTATCTAAAATGTCATCCAAATGGATTGCAAAACTTTTTCGTTCTAATTCAGAACATCTTCAGTGAATTCTGCAGAGTAGTTTGAAACTAGCACACTATTTAAAGTCGTAACCCCATAATATATGGTTTACATATTTTATATATTTATAGAATATGGTGACTACAAGTCGATGTTGTGAGATATAATAGAACTCACGCCTAAAGGGAAACATGCTTCTCTACTCGAAAATGCTATTTATTTGCCAGTTCAATGGGCAAAGTTGGTCTGTGAGTGGGGTTACCTCTTTAGATAGTGTGCTAGTTTCAAACTACTCTGCAGAATGCACTGAAGATGTTCTGAATTAGAACGAAAACGTTTTGCAATCTATTTGGATGACATTTTAGATAGTTTTTAATAAACGATTTTATACCAGAATACAATTTGAAGTTTTTACTTTTGTATGAACATTTTTTTCTTAGAATTTCTTTTTTCATCGATTTACATGGTTAAAATGTAATGAATAATTCCCACCCTCGAGATGGGTTGGCAACCACCCCCAAGGTTTTAGCGTACAGCGGCATGATATAGAAAATGAGAGGCTTCGGCTATTCTCTACCTTCTGTGAAAATTTCAAGTAGATCCACACTGGACGATAAAATTGCGAGCCAAAATGCTTCATTTTTTGGCCTAATGAAACTGTTATGCCAGTCAATGAGAGCAAGAAGAGGATATTACCTCCGAATTCTATCATACTGCATGGATTAAAAAAAAAAATGGGAATAGCCTCTACCCTATATACTATGGCCAATTTATCTTGTGGGCGGTTACCACCCCCTCAAGGAAGTGGAATTTTTTTTGGTCAAAATAACCACGGAAGTAGCTAGAGAACCTAATTCTAAGTCAAAACTGTTTTACAATTTTTTTGAAAGCTGAATACTTTTTGAGTTATTCGTGGTTAAAAATTGGCCATTTTAGTTGAAAAATAACACCTTTTCGGTCGGTTTTTTGCAAATAGCTTAAAAACAATGCATATAACTAAAAAATCTATATAAAAGATTTTTTTAGCTTAAGAAAAAACAAAGAGATTAGTTTCTTTATAAATCTTCTAGTTATAATACAAAAAGAGGTTAGTATCATACAATTGATCCAAAAGATGGCATAACTCAGACATCCAAAGTGAAAGTTATACTCCAACACCAAATTGTTCTATATGGTCCACATAATGTTCAGAAAAAGTCACACCATTTTGAGCGTCGGGTTTGGGGGGGGGGGGGAAAGGGGGAGAAATCGGTAAATTCGTCGTTTTTTACATTTTTCGTCAATATTTCTAAAACTACGCGGTTTAGCATGAACAACCTTCTATACAAAAATGTTCTACACTAAATTTTAAATAAAAAAGGTTCTATGCATAATCTTTCTAAAATGAATGGTTCCAAAGTTACGGAGGTAGTATAGTATAACTGGTTCAAAGGCCTAACCCAGACATCCAAAGTAAAAGTTTTCCTTCAACACCAAATTTGTTCTATATGGTCCACATATTGTTCAGTAAAAAGTTACACCATTTTGAGCGTCCGGTTTGGGGGGAGATGGGGCAGAATTCGGTAAATTAGTAGTTTTTTACGTTTTTCGTCAATATTTCTAAAACTATGCTTATTAAGCGTAATAAATGTTCTATACAACAATGTTTTATATAAAATTTAAAACTAAAAAGATGATGATTTTGGGTGGTGAGGTAGACGTTTCTTCAAGGGCTTACCACTAACATACCATCGGCCAATGAAATAGCAAATTTTATTTACAAAACACAATCCTGTTATAGAAAATTTATTTCATCAGTAATAATATTATAAATTGCCCCAAAAAAAAAAATAAAAAATATCGAAAACCTCCAATTTCACCCTCCGTAACTCGGGAACCGTTGATTTTATAACAGTTATGTATAGAACCTTTTTTGTTTTAAATTTTATGTAGGACATTTTTGTATAGAACATTGTTTACGCTAAAGCATAGTTTTAGAAATATTAACGAAAAAAGTAAAAAAACTACTAATTTACCGATTTCTCCCCCATCTCCCCCCCAAACCGTACGCTCAAAATGGTGTGACTTTTTTATGAACAGTAGGTGGACCATATAGAACAATTTGGTATTGGAGGATAACTTTCACTTTGGATTAGACTAAGAGCCGCTGTAAGTGAAATTTGCTAATCATTTTAGGCACAATAAGACCCTATAGCTTAAATAGTAGAACCTAAAAGAAAACGTTTGAACACTGTGTCGTCACTTTCTAGTGACATATGCGTCGACAGTGGCGCATCAAACTTTTCACTTATGGAAGGGATAAATAAATTAAAAGGTACCCTCCCTCACTACCAGAATTAATTTTTTTTAATTTTTTTAAGTTCTATATGATCAAACAATTAGGCTCAGCGTAATTTTATCCCGCCACCCTCTTCTCCCTTCTCCCGCTATCAAAAAATTCATTTATTTTTTTATTTTTTTTATGGAGATGCAATCAATTTTAAAATTTCAAAAAATTCATAGACATAGTTGAGGATTTTCCAAATCATGTCTATTTTTTATAGATCAGTAGGTTGAGTATACATTAGGTACCAAAAAAAAATTAAAAAATTTTTTTTTCGAAAACAGCGTGTAACTTTTTTTTGGAGGTGGCTGGAGGACTATTTTTTTTCTATTTTGTGTGTTTTATCAAACACTATGTTTTAAATTTTTTTCAGATTTTCAGCTGAGACTAATTATTGTTTATTCACATAAAACTTAAAAAAATCAAAATAATTTAATTCTGGGAGTAACTGAGGGTACTTTTTAATTTATTTTTCCCGTCCATCAGTGGAAAGTTTGATGCGCCAATGTCAACGCATGTGCCACTAAAAAGTGACGGCACAGTGTTCATACGTTTTCTTTTAGGTTCTACTATTTAAGTTATAGGGTCTTATAATGCCTAAAATGATTAGCAAATTTCACCTATACCGGCTTCTAGTCTAGATGTCTGGGTTTGGGTCTAGTTATACCATACTAATATGATAGGTGAAAAGATTTAGATTTTTTTTGGTGAATGCCCATCGGTGTATTCAATTTGAAATAACAGATAAACAGTCGATTTGAGGTGTATAATGCCCCCAATACCTTTTGTAGTGCTTGAAATTACCTTTAAAATGAGCAATATTAAATGTTGATTATTATATATTCAAACAAAAAGCACAAGTTAGAACACATTGGAGACAAACAGGGGAGGCCTATGTCCAGCAGTGGATTGAGAGAGAGTGATGCTGATGCTATTCAAACTAAGCGAGATAATCTATAAAAAATTTGATGAATAATGTATTTTAAGAAAAAATGAGAAGTATATTTAACCTAAATATACTTCTCATTTTTTATTTTTAATACAATTTTCAATAAAACTTCAAAATTTAAATGCATCGTTTTACTTCTACAATACCTTTTACTAACGGTTTTTGAAAAAAATACGATCAAATTATAGAGCGCATTTTTAACATTTCTTAAAAATATTCCTTTTTCTCAATGTAACTTGAAAATGTTAAGAGATATAGTAATAAATAACAAAAATAAAATTTTTACCTAAAAACCCTTCATCTTTGTACAGTATCTTTTTTCGTATCTCTTATCATTTTTGAGTCACATGAAGAAAAAGGAAGTTTTTAAGAAAATTTAAAAATGCGCTCTATTAGTATGGTATAACCAGACCCAAACCCAGACATCCAAAGTGAAAGTTATCCTCCAACACCAAATTGTTCTATATGGTCCACATAATGTTCAGAAAAAAGTCACACCATTTTGAGCGTCGGGTTTGAGGAGGGGAGAAGGGGGAGAAATCGGTAAATTTGTAGTTTTTTACATTTTTCTTCAATATATCTTAAATTATGCGGTTTAGCATGAACAAGCTTTTATACAAAAATGTTCTACAATAAATTTGAAATAAAAAATATCCGATGGATAATCCTTTTAAAATGAACAGTTCCAAAGTTACGGAGGTAGTATAGTATAATTGGTCCAAAAAAAGGCCTAACGCAAACATTCAAAGTAAAAGTTTTCCTCCAACACCAAATTGTTCAATACGGTTCACATTTTTTTTATTTAATTTGATGGCTTTGGTAAAGACCAATTAGCCCGAAAATTTTTACATCTAAGTATAATATTACATAACTAGAATAGGTACATGATATAAGCATAAAACATTTACATATATTTAACTAACATAATAAAAATATATTATACCTAGATTATATATTATGCAGGTTCACATATTGTTGAGTAGAAAGTTACACCATTTTGAGCGTCCGGTTTGGTGGGAGATCGGGGAGAAGTTGGTAAATTGGTAGTTTTTTTACATTTTTCGTCAATATTTCTAAAACTATGCTTTAGCGTAAACAATGTTCTATACAAAAATGCTCTACATAAAATTTAAAACAAAAATGTTCTGTCCATAATTGTCATAAAATCAACGGTTCCAGAGTTACGGAGGGTAAAAAGTGGAGGTTCTCGATACTTTTTATATTTTCTGGGCAATTTATGATATTATTACTCATGAAAGAAATGTTCTTTAACAGAATTGTGTTCTGTAAATAAAATTTGCTATTTCAGTGGCCGATGGTGTGCTAGTGATAAGCCCTTGAAGAAACGTCTACCTCACCACCCAAAATCATCATCAATTTACCGACTCCTCCCCAATTTATTGTAGAACATTTTTGTATAAAAGGTTGTTCATGCTAAACCGCGTAGTTTTAGAAATATTTACGAAAAATCCAAAAAACTACGAATTTACCGATTTCTCCCCCTCTCACCCCCAAACCCGACACTCAAAATTGTGACTTTTTTCTGAACATTATGTGGACCATATAGAACAATTTGGTGTTGGAGGATAAGTTTCAATTTGGATGTCTGGGTTATGCCATCTTTTGGATCAATTGCATCATACTATATAGGATGTCCCGAAAAGATTGGTCATAAATTATACCACACATTCTGGGGTCAAAAATAGTTCGATTGAACCTAACTTACCTTAGTACAAATGTGCTCATAAAAAAAGTTACAGCCCTTTGAAATTACAAAATGAAAATCGATTTTTTTCAATATATCGAAAACGATTAGAGATATTTTATTGAAAATGGACATGTATCATTTTTATGGCAGGAACATCTTAAAACAAAATTATAGTGAAATTTGTCCACAATATAAAAATTTTGTGGGGGTTTTGTTTCCTTAAACCCCCCAAAACTTTTGTGTACGGTCCAATTAATTTTTTATTGTGGTACCATTAGTTAAACACAACGTTTTTAAAATTTTTTGCCTCCTAGTATTTTTTCGATAAGCCAGTTTTTATCGAGATGCGTCTTCTTTTTTAATATGTTTACATAAAAATTTTATGGGGGTTTTGTTCCTTTAAACCCCCCAAATGTTTGTGTACGTTCCAATTAAACTATTATTGTGGTACCATTAGTTAAACACAATATTTTGAAAACTTTTTTGCCTCTTAGCCTTTTTTGATAAGTCACGTTTTATCGAGATGTGGCTTCTTTTTTCTAATATACCTAAAAATATAAATTATGAATAAATTTTCAGATTATTTACAGGTTTCTATAATCGTACTTACCCATATACAAATATGTGGTGGATTTGACAAGTATTCAAAATATCTCGATAAACACTGTCTTATCGAAAAAGTAATAACAGACAAAAAGTTTTAAAAACATTGTGTTTAGCTAATGGTGCCACAATAATAAATTAATTGGAACGTACACAAAAGTTTGGGGGGATTTAAAGGAACAAAACCCCCATAAAACTTTTATGGGGTGCACAAATTTCACTTTAATTTTTTTTTAATATGTTGCTGCCATAAGAATGCCACATATCAATTTTCAATAAAAAATCTCTAAGAGTTTTCGATATATGAAAATAAAACGGTTTTCATTTTGTAACTTCAAAGGGTTGTAACTTTTTTTGTGTGCACTACTGTATATTGGTAAGTCAGGTTCAATCAACTTATTTTTGACCCCAGAATCTGTGGTATAATTTATGACCAATCTTTTCGGGACACCCTGTATAATTTGATCTTATTTTTGTCAAAAACCATTTATTTTAACCCTTATCCTGGCAACACATTTTACATACGTAACCGGGCAACTCGGGCCCGTTGGGCACACACACCACTGTTCTTGAATGTACTATTCATATATACCCATATATTTCCAACATTCTTTTCTGATTTTTTAATAAAGTTAAATTTAAATCGTCTAGATTAAAAAAAAAGGTGCTACTATAGTATGCGGTCTACCTCGAGGGTGCGATCTACCTTATGGATTTGTACAAAATAATGAAATGCAAGAAAACTTTTGTAGAAAAAATATTTGTACGGAACAAGTTGCTCATCTACCGTTATGTTTTTTCCTGGTAAATATTATTCCTGAAAGTTTCTTGATTACACACATCGCGTAGGTATTGCGGCTAATTTGTCGTTCCTTCTTCGTTCAAACCTCGTGTCCTTATCGTCAAATCGAACAAATCTTAGCACATTTTTGGATCGTTTTAACCCCATGGTAGCTTTAAATATAGTAGGTCCATAAAACTTACTCCAAAGTATATCTTCATTATAGATATTGGCACTCAGGTACCCTGCAGTTAGTAGTAGTCCAATAAAGGCATATAGCTCTGTAGAGACGCAATATTTCCAGTTATCTATCCCCTGGACTTTTTCAGCTTCTTTATTTGTACACTTCACTATTTCTTTCACAATTTTTTCGTCCACAAACAAACAAAAGGAATCAACCGGATCATCTACACTTTAACCAGGGGTTAACATTACTTTGTGCACTTTGCTTTTTATTATGTCGCAGGATCGCATACCTCCGTCGGTTGTGGTTGAGTTTTCCAGTTAATTTCATTCTTAATTTAAATTACACACTTTGAAATCTGACAACTTGTAGCTACACATTCTTCTTCATTATCACTCAATACTACTTGCTGATCATCCTCTTCACTTGCTTCTGAAAGATGATCTTCAATTTTAGAGTTCCTTTCAATGCCACCTACTTCAGGAGATTCTTCATCATCGGAATCCCATAATTTATTAGCAATATCTTGCAGTCCTGTAGCCTGTAGCTGATAATGGTTTTCGGGACCTTTTATTCGCACTGTTTACTTTCATTGTAATTCAATATAATTTTAGGAGCTTAGTTGTCGACACTAACATCAATATCAAACGACTGATAGCAGATGCATTATTTATTTCAAAATATGTAAAGGTACCTACCTACCTAAAACTATTATTGCAAACCAACAATTATTATCAGTTTTCAAAATTCATTTAGAATAGATATAACGCCTATTGTAAGCATCTCTTTGTTTATATCAAAGAGATGTTTACATTATTTGTTACAACGTTTAGACTTTATTATTGGATTTCCGGAATCATAAAAGTCGTTTAGATAATCCACAAAAACATTACCTGACTGCCAGATTAACTTTTGCAACAAAGATTTAGACTTAAGGTATAAATACAAATAGGGTCCGACGGGTCCGTGGTGCCCCTTTCCGTGACAAAATTCTTTTGACGCAATAAGTTAAAAATGATAATGAATATTTTGAATAGCTCATGACTATGTTGCAGAAAACATACTTCTAAATAAATTCAGTGATGCATAAAATTCAATAAAAATTTTTTTATCAGTTTCTGATAAAAGAATTGGCGTCTCGGGCCCGTTGGACCCACCTTGCCCGGATAAGGATTAGACCCGTCCAACGTTTTGAACGTAGAAATAATTCTATAATAAAAGGTATTGTAGAAGTAAAACGATGCAAACGATCTAAACTATTCAGTTTAGATGCAGTTCTATAGAACTCTTTAGAGCAGCGGTGGATAGAGTAAATATAGTGATGATGATATCCAACCTCCGATTAGGAGACGGCACTTGAAGAAGAAGAATGTCTATTCAAGCACTACAAAAGGTATTAGTAGCATTATACACCTAAAATCCACTGATACTCTGTTATTTCAAGTTGAAAAAAATAAACTCTTTTCACCTACCATACCCCTTTCACAACTAAAAGATTTGTGAAGTAACGAATCTCTTTGTTTTTTTATGAGCTATAAAAATTTTTTATATAGTTTTTTTTAGTTAGATGCATACTTTTTAAAGGCCGCTTTACAGCTTGCAATTCTACCTGCAAGACGCAAGAAAGTTGCCTAAAGGCATGCGCAGTATGTCGTCAGTTGATTATTGCATGCAACTTCTTGCATTTGCGCGATAATCGGTTTGGTGCCATTTTCTCTGCAAGTTTTCATGCAAGTCTAGGGGAATTTGATTTTTCCACAATATCAAATGTCATTGATACGGATTCACGAATACATGCCGATCAGCTGTTTTCTGTTTGTGAAATATATCAATGATGGAAATGAATGAAATGGCACTTTCTGAGATTCTATAATTATTGTAAATTGTATATTAAGCTACGGAAGCTCTCTCCTTTAAGCCTCTAGCTAAGTACTTTAGGATAATAATTAATTTGTGTTTCGCAGAAATAGTATCTCGAAATATAGATCTCTTTGTGATTATTTGTTCAATTTTTTCCAAGAGTTTATTAAAATGTACATTAATTTCTAGAAAATTAGAGTAATTTTCATCACCTACTTGGATAAATTTTTCTGTAGAGATACATTATTACCCCTCTTCTTGTTCAACTAATGTCTTACCCACGATATCCGATCTCGGCGTTCTAAATTAGTGACTACCCACATAACAATGATGTTCGCATCATGTTCTAAGCATATCCTACCAACATTCGTCGAAGTATATCCTTTTTAGTATATGCGTAGTACAAGCATAGCATGTACCATAAAAAACATTCTAAATTTCATGTTCTTTGCATGTGCCTCAAAGAATATTCTTGCGCCGAATATACTGAGTACATTCGGGTACGTAGTATCTCGGAATGTTCGTAAAAGTTTATTCTTAGAATATACCTTAATCGAATATTCTTAGTATATGCGTAAGTATATGCAAAAGTATATACTTAACACATACCTACTTGTATATACTTTTAAAATATCTAAAAAATAATATACTGTATGTACCTACCTATAGGAAGAAGAATAATGTGAGCCTATAGATTATCAACTTCGAATAATTAATAAAATTTATGTATTTTAGTAGGTACTACTGAACTATCTAATTCATTTTTTTTAAACCGTTTTAATTCTATGGTAAAAAGTTTAAAACTTAATTCTATTGTGAAGAAAAATGAGAAATTCTCGTTTCGTTTTCAGTTGAAATGAATATACCATTTTGATTTTTAGTTTATACCATAAGTAAAATAATTTTCGGGAATCCGGAAACGGCCATTCATTGTCATTCTGACCCTTGCATTGCATTTTATACCTGCACAAGGGAAGGGGGTAGGTAACAAAAGAGCAAAATATGAAAATAGTTTCCAGTACAGTTATGCATTTATGTCTACGCTGTTAGGTAGGACCAAGTATTTCTAGCTACAAGGACTAAAACATTTTTAAGAACATAAAAAGCAGTTTGAAAATAATAAATTCATATTGGTACTTCAATATTTCCTAAATACCTAGTAAGTAAAAGTATGTATAATGTATATAGATACCTATAAATTTTAGTAATTTACATACATATTATAATATATTTGGCTATTATATAATTATATAAGCAGCATTTTTATTTTGATGTGCACATAATAACTAAATATATTACTTATATTTTATATATAGGCTACTTACCCATATAATATTTATTATACATAGGTACCTATATAACTAACTAAAGTTTATATATTTTATACTTACTTTTTACGTAATATTGTAGAATGTAATATCTACATTCTCATATGCAATTAGAATATGTAAATATAATATATTAGTAGAACCAAAGAATACTAACACACCCTGTGGGTGTGTTAGCATTCTTTGGTAGAACCTATAGGATGAGATTGGGTGAAAACATACTTCTGAGAAATACAGCACATCCTTGGAATATTCTTCCCATATACTAAAAATATGTGCGATAGTACATTCTAAGTATATAACTAGAAGGTATATAGCACTTCCTTGGAATATTCTTCCCATATACTAAAATATGTGCGATAGTACATTCTAAGTATATAAATAGAAGGTTTATAGCACCTCCTTAGAATCTTCTAAAAAGTATGTTCTTGGTATATACTGAAAAGAAGTGCGGTAGTACATTCTAAGTATATACATAGAACGTTTAAGTACTGTAATGTAGTATATACTCAGTATATGCTCTGCACATTCGCAATGGTAATTACGCATATTCTAAGTATATACTTTTTCTGAAAAGTATGTTCTATGAATCTACTAAGAACATGAAATTGTTATGTGGGTAAAAGGCTGGCTGCATCAATAATAATACTTAAAGTTGCTGCTTCCACCTTTTTTCTTTTATATTTGGCTATTTCTGATAGTCTTGGCATTTCGAAAGTTAAATAAACAGCAATAAAGTAATTAAAAAAAAACAAAAGTTTATAAGTTAGATTAAGGGTAAAACTTTCAACATTAATTGCATGCAAGCCGGGTTGCAAGCTGTAAAAGACCATGCAATAGACTTGCACGAAAGTCTTGCATGCAAGAAATTGCAGCAAGTTTTCTTGCAAGCTGTAAAGCACCCTTAAGGTATTCGCCAAAAACCGTCTGAAAATGGCCAATTTTCAACCACAAATAACTCAAAAACTATTAACCCATTTAGCGCCAATGGTTCGAAAACGCACCATTTTTTTGTAGAATTTTTTTTGACAATTCGTTAATTTTTTTTAAATCTTTGTATTTTCTAAGCAACCAGAAGATATAAGTGTAACTAAATTTAATTTTGTTTAATTTCCAAACACATGTTTTCATCACAAAAATATTTTCTAAATGTCGGACATTTTCAATCCTTCGACACAACTTTATTTTTTCCGTAGTAATTTTATTGGCATGATACTTTTGTGGTCAAATAAATTAAAACATTATTTTTTTAACCTGTTTGTACATCAATTGTTATAAAAATAATAAAAAAATTCTCTGAGTCATCAAATCTCGCGTTTGAAAATAATGGTTCGATAACGAACCGTTGGCGGAAGTCGACTTATAATCCTGTCTGATCAGGAATTTCAAGGTGACGTACAGGCAGTAATTTGTTGGGATATTTTTATGTGTAAAATATGTAAAATTGTGTGTATAAAAAATGTGTATGCTTGCGCTTTGAGCTCCTGCAACTGCTCCACATAGTGGATACGTTTGCCGCTCCCGGACTGTGCAATTGTGCGCACTCTGCCTCGGCGTTCCAATCTGTGGCGGTTTATATGTAAGGGGGTGCATACCCTATTGATTGGAGCAGTTGCAGGGAGCGCGGAGCGCAAGAGGTTCGTAAAAATAGTCGATGGTTGGCGCTCTCGGACCGTGCAACAGTGTGCGCTCCGCCTCAACGGTCCAATAGGTGGCTGTTTATATGTAGAGGAGCGGATGCCGTCTCGATGGGAGCAGTTGTAGGGAGCGCGGAACGCAAGAGGTTTGTGAACATAGTGGATGGTTGGCGCTCCCGGACCGTACAACAGTGCCCGCTCCGCCCCGGCGGTCCAATAGGTGGCGGTTTATATGTAGAGGATCGCATGCCGTATCCATGGGACCAGTTGCAGGGAGCGCGGAGCGCAACCTTTCACTATGTTTGTAAACATAGTGAATGATTGGCGCTCCTGGACCGTGCAACAGTGCGCGCTCTGCCTCGGCGTTCCAATTGGTGTTGATTTATATGTAGAGGAGCGCATACCGTATCGATTGGAGCAGCTGCAGGGAGCGCGGAGCGCAAGGTTTTTGTGAAAATAGTGGCGCTCCCGGATCGTGCAACAGTGCGCGCTCCGCTTTGGTAGTCCAGGCCCATTTACACTCTAAATGTTTTGAGACTTTTCACAAAAAATAAAATTGTGTATTTCAATTTTTATAGCTCAATTCCGCCAAAGGTTCGAAAACGAACCATTTTGTTGTTGTGACACCTGCCATTATCAAAGTGAAAAACAATTTTTTTACGATTGTTGAAATTTATTTTACTCTAGTTAATTAAATATATTACATATTACAGTCGAACCCGCTTATTGGAATAGCCTTTGTACCAGGCAAAAATATTCTTATAACCGGTGAACAATATCCAAAACACCCAATAATAGTAGCAGAGTTTATTGATGAGACTTACACTATGGATGTTGACCCGGGGTACTTTGAGTAGAGACTTAAATGATGAGCGTTGAAGACAATCACTCGCGTTAATGAATTAATACTAATTGAATTCCTAGACAAGAGATCTTAGTTTTATATAAGTTTAAATTGGGTCAATGTAAACACGGGCCCCGCGTGATTTTGTGTATCTAATTAAGGTAAATTGTTTATCTTATGTCAGCAACTTTTGGCTGATGTCCAAATTATATTATTGATAATTGACCAAATGTGTATGTAATTTAATTAATTACATGTGTGTGTTTAATAACAAATAAATGCATTCGATCTACTGGGTGATAAAATGATACTGTCTAATTTCGGATATGAATACTGAATATTTGATATTGGACATACTGCGGACTCGGGCAAAAACTGGCCCAAGTGTCAATACTGAAAGTTTACATATAAGTATTACATAAAATAGTCAAATTCAAACATGTTAATAAATAAATAGTTTAAGAATAATCAACAATCTTCCAACCGTACTCTAGCTATCAATGTCCGACTCTATCTCTAGATTAAAATTAGGGCAATTGGATGAAAATGTGGAGAGTGGGATGTCGGCCTTTGAAGTCGACGGTACATTGTTATGCCGATTACTACTTAATACAGGTACTTCCTGTTCGTTAGTCTGAGTATGTGGATTCCCTGAACGACATAGTCGTACAACAGGACGGTATTTCCATAACGTGAGTATCCCAATAATTACCATTATAGTGATGGTCCCGGTGGCTACAAAATAATGCCAATTAGATTCTGGAATCGATTGCCACTGCGTATGCGTCATTTCTTGTTCTAGACTTTCCTCCTCAAGTAACGCGTGACGTAGCTCTCCTCCTGGTATGTCCAGGTAGGTGTTTAGAGGCATGTTAAACCTGCGGGGTGTCCTCGCCACCAATTGGGCCACGGGAGTGATTGGCGCCTTCAGGTAGCTTGTTACCGCTCTCTCCATCCCACTGCTAGTGGGGAGTAATGTAATATTTTTCGTTTGGGCGATACATTTGGGTGAAAGTTTCAGGAATGTGACTCGTTCCAGTACTCTTTCGCTCCGATTTCCATCGCAAATAATGGATATGTGTATCGTGACTGGCGTGATAACGAGCCAGAGGTTGGGGGTACCCATCTTACTCCATTGAGCTGTCTGTATTGTCCTGGCTACCACTGGACATGTGCTATTCTTAGATCGCTCATAAATTTCTTCAAGTATGCAGTTTGGTTGGGTATCCATGTTCCTTATAGCCGTTGGTGAGCACGCTATCTGCGTCTTTGTCAACAGTAAACATCTTTCCCTATCTTCTGCGGTCAATTCGAAGTAGTGCAGTGTGTTATAATCTACGACCAGTAGATTCCTTGGGGCGACAAATGTGCGCAACACCGACCCCTCAACGTTAAGTGGTATGGCCGTGACTTTCAGCATGCTCTACTTAATTTTCCCTGTCACTATGAAATAGCCGATGACTGTTATATATCTGTCGTCATGACTGACTTCTGTTTCTATAATGGGCTGTCGTCGTATTTCGACCCCTTGTGGCAGTATCTGCCCTGCTTTCTCTATCAATTTGGTTATCTCATCCGGTTTCACTATATCAATGAAGTGTCCGTGGTTATAGTGAAGGTTTAATATTCCCTCGTAAAATTGAGTATATTCGTTTATGAATTCCATAACTTGCAACGCTATCGTTTGTATTCGCAACGTGCTATATTCGGTTTCTAGTCTCTGTGCTTTGTCTTCTACTTCGTTAAGTCCTTTAGATATTTCTTGTAGGCCTGTGATTAGTGCTTTGTTAAACTTGTTCATTTGCTCGTTTATCCTGTTCTCTGTGTGATTGATTGATGTTATTGTTTCTAACATTATCTTCGCTTGATGCTGTGATCCCTTTATTAGCTCCTTTTGGTTATTGTCTAATGCTTCAATGTTACTGTAGGCTTCGTCATTGACTCCAAATACTGAGGTTAATATTGTTCCTAATATTCCTCTTCTTTCCCTTGCTTTTATTTCTACTGTCAACCCCTCGCTTACTGATTCCGCCTTTCTTTGTCCTTCCTCTAACTTCCCTATTATATCCTTACAATTCACGATTTTTATATCCTGACACAGTGCTCGTACTCCTTGTATCATATTTCCTATTAGTTGGTGCTCTGTTCGAATTCTTCCCTTTTCTAGTAACACCTTTATTCGAAATGTTCCCCGGTCTATAACGACCTCTCCAAGATCTTCTGTGAAAAATCCTGGTTCCGGATTATATATTTTATATGGTTCTGCGTTTATGGGTTTTAACATCGTTAAAAACATTATAGCTACTAGTATTTTCTTCCATCTTAGTGCTGCTGCCTTCTTCGGCTTTTCCTGTTTCTCTTCTTCCAGTCGTATTAGTTTATGTATGGGTCTTTTTGTCAGTTTCCCGTTCGCCTTTCTCACTGTTACGACTCTGGTTAGTCCCTCCGCTCCAGGGTGTGTTTCTGTTACCCTCGCTAATGGCCATCTGCCTGGAGGTGTATCTTCTTCTTTTATTATAACTATTTCTTCTTCTTTTATGTTAGAGTGCGCCTTATGCCATCTATTTCTCTGTTGTAATTGGTGCAGGTATTCCTGTTTCCAAATTCTCCAGAAGTCTCTTTTTATTTTCTCCAATAATCTCCACCTCGTCGGCATCTTCAAATAAGTCGTAAGCTCTTCTTCCCGATTTGGTGATATAATTTCTCTCCCTATAAGGAAGTGAGCTGGTGTCAGGGCTAGTTTCCCTTCAGGGTCTTCTGATGACCCACATAATGGTCTCGAGTTCATACATGCTTCTATTTGTGTCAGCACCGTACTCAATTCTTCATATGTTAGAACTGTTTCCCCGATGATTCTTTTCAAGTGATATTTCATTATCCGCACTGCGCTCTCCCATAGTCCTCCGAAATGTGGTGCATATGCAGGTATGACATGCCATTGGGTACCTAGTGCCAGTAATCCTTGTTTTATCTCGTCATCTATTTTTTGATTTTCTTTTTTCAACAAATTTGCTGTTCCTACGAATGTGGTTCCGTTATCGCTGTATACGTTGTTGCACTGTCCTCTGCGTGCCGTAAATCTCTTGAACGCCGCGATGAATGCATCCGTAGACATATCGCTTACTACTTCGAGGTGTACTGCCTTCGTTGACAGACACACAAATACTGAGATGTAGCCCTTATAACTCCTCTGTCCTCTGCCTCTCGTGGTACTTATTTTTATTGGCCCGGCATAATCTATCCCTGTGTTAGTAAAGGGATGACTCGGGTTCACTCTGTCTTTCGGTAGATCTCCCATTAATTGTTGTGCTGCTTGGCTTTTATACCTCCTGCACCTTAAGCATTTTGCTAGATGATCTTTCACGGTTCTTCTGCCGTTGATTATCCAGTATTTCCTTTTTATATACTGTAGTGTTTGTTGTAATCCGCTATGTAGATTTTTTGCGTGACTATCTGCTATAAGTAACTTTGTTAATGCACTATCCTTTGGCAAAATTATCGGATGTTTTTCTCCGTACTTTAGATTCGTGTGTCTCAGTCTTCCGGTGACTCTTAGAATTCCTTGTCTATCCAGGAATGGTACCAATGACGCTAATTTATTTTTCTTGTCTAACTGCTGTTTCTTCTCCAACTTCTTTATTTCTTGTTTGAAGTAGGCGTGCTGTGAGTGCTTTATCACCTTTAATAGCGTTTCCTCTAATTCTTGGACTGTCAGCTGACTTTGTCCACTGTCCTTCTTTTTTCTGCATTTGTCTGCAAATCTCCTACAGTATGCAAGTACTCTTCTCATTCTTTCTAAATTTGAGAATCTCTCGCATATGTCCTCCTTTATCGTTGTCGTGTGCACCGTTATTTTCGTTTTGACTTCCTCCTCATTTGTCTCTGGTATTTCTTCTGATTCCTGCGTTAAAGTTTTGTTACTAGTCAGCCAAGTTGGTCCCTTCCACCATAGCTCTGCTTCTAATAATTCTGATGCTGTACTTCCACGTGAGAGGATGTCCGCTGGGTTTTCCTTCGTATCTACCTTATGCCAATTTTTCGGTCCTATAACGCCTCTTATTTCCTCTACTCTGTTGGCGACGAACATTTTCCACCTTTTTGATGATCCCCTTATCCAAGCCAGGGTTATCATTGAGTCTGACCATGCATATACCTCAATGTTTTCCCTATTCAATGCTTGTAGGGTTTTCTTCATTAAATTTGCTAATAGCACCGCGGCACACAACTCGAGCCTCGGTAATGTCGTTTTTCCTTTCAATGGTGCGAATTTCGATTTTGCTATCATTAGATTCGTTTTGATTTCTGGGCTTAACACCCTTGAGTAGATTACCGCTCCATATCCTTTCATAGATGCATCTGCAAATCCATGTAGTTCTACTCTGTTTGTCTTGCTTAAGTTGTTCCACCTGGGCAATGTTATTTTCTCCAGATTTACTAATTGCGCCTGGTATGTATTCCACCTGCTTTGTTGGTTGCTAGTTAATTCTTTATCCCAACTGGTTTTTTGCTCCCATAATTCCTGTATGAACATTTTCGCCTGAATTACTACAGGTGCTATCCACCCTAGTGGGTCGTATAGTTTTGCTACTTCTGACAGTACGTGTCTTTTCGTTATTTTCTTTGCTGTCGTTATCCCTATTTTGAATGTGATTATATCTTCTTTAGGGGACCAGTGTATTCCTAACGTTTTCCGTACTTCTTCTTGTTTGAATGCCTTGGAGTCTACGTTCCTCATTTCCTCCGGTACGTTCTCCATTATTTTTTCTTCGTTGCTCAACCATTTTCTGAGAATGAAACCTCCTTTTCTGAACAGTTGTATTAATTCCTTTTGGGCTATTTCTGCTTCCTGCACTGTCTCCGCTCCTCCTAGTATATCGTCTACATACATGTTTTCTTTTACAATTTTCGATGCCAACGGGAACCTCGCTCCTTCGTCTTCTTGTAATTGCTGTATTGTTCTCAACGCTAAAAATGGTGCTGCTGCCGTGCCGTATGTCACCGTCGTTAAGTTATATTCTTGTATTGGGTCCTTTGTGTCCTTTCTCCACAAAATTTTTTGATATTTTTGGTCTTCTTCTGCCATTCCGATTTGTCTAAACATTTTTTCCAAATCCGCTGAGTATGCTATCTTATTGGATCTCCATCGTAATAGTATATTTGTCAAATCTTGTTGTAATTTCGGCCCTGTGTGCATAATATCATTCAGGCTTACTGCCGATGAGCTTTTACTTGATGCATCAAACACGGCTCTTATTTTCGTTGTAGTACTGTCCTCCTTTCTCACTGGATGATGAGGTAGGTAGTACCCATCTCCCTGGTTTTCTGCTATTACCATATGACCTTGGTTTTCGTAATCTTCCATGAATTGTCTGTAATTCGCTTCTAACTGTTTGTCTTTTGCAAACTTTCTTTCTAGTTGCATCAATCTGGCGAATGCCTGCTGCTTAGATTCTCCTAGCTTTGTTACGTCTTCCTTAAACGGAATTCTCACTTCGTATATCCCGTCTTCATCTCTTTTTACTGTCTGTCGATACATTTCTTCACATTCCTGTTCTTCTACTGACAAACTTGTTTCCTGATTTACTTCTTCTAATTCCCAGAATTTCTTTATTTGTATGTCCATCTCTTGTCTGGATATCATACAGCATACTTCTGCTTTTGTAGTCTCCTTCTCTCGTGCTATCCCCGAAACTATCCATCCTAGTTTGGTGTTTTGACTCAGGAGTCCATTACTTATTCTGTGTATCCCTTCTGTCAATATGTAACTGTATTCTTTTACTCCTAGTAGTAAGTCTATTTTCCCTACCTTGTAATATCTTGGATCTGCCAGTATTGCATTTTTCTCGTTATAGTCCGGTAGAATTATATCCTGTTCCGGTAAATTCCTTGTTATCTTCGGTAATACTAGTGCTTCTATTTCCATCTCGAAGTCACTTTCGTAATGAGTTTCGATTAAAAGTTTCATACTCCAATTGGCTGTTTTTTCTCCTGACGAGCCTATCCCGGATATGGTCGCCTGTATAGGCTTCCTTGTTGTTCCTAGCGTCGTCGCAGCTTGTTCCGTTATAAATGCGCATTGTGACCCTTGGTCGATTAATGCTCTCATTATGTGTGAATCTCCTTTCGCATCTCTTATGCGTACAACAGCTGTCGCTAGTAATGCTTCACCTTCCTTATGGCTTGCACAGTTTACTAAATTCTGCCCTCATTGGTGGTCGTTGATATTCCTATGCCCATTGGTATCTTGTGTATTTTCTCGCCTTCCGTTATTTTGTTCTCTGGCGTTGCATGGATTATTATTTCCTCCTCTGTACCTATTAGCTTGATACCCGTTTCTTCTATTATTCGAATCTCTTCCATTTCTTTCTTGTGTTTGTTCTCCTTTCGTTTCATTGGAGTTTCTTTTGTTGCCTGTGGTTCCTTTCTCATAATGCAACATATGGTGATGGTCTCCGCCACAGTGTCTGCACCTATATTGTACATAACATTGTTTTTCATTGTTTTTTATGTGCTAGGCAGTTTGCACACAATCCTTTTTCTTTTATCATCCTGTTTCGGTCTCTTACATTGAGTTCCTGAAATTCTCTGCAGTTCGGTACTCCGTGATCTCCGTTGCATATCACGCAACGTGTTCTTGGTTTCCTCCCAGATCCTCCTTGCTTCTCTTGTCTTTTTTCTGACTCCAGCAGTTCCAGTGTCTGGAATCTTCGCTGTAAGAATGTTTGTGTCGATTTGTACGTCGGTATCTCTCTACTGTCTCCAACGTGGTTTTCGTACAGCCTCCTGGTTTCATTGTCCCATTTCGTTATGATAATTCGGGCTACCAATGGGCTCCACGCTTCCGTGTCTGTTCCTAACCCTCCTATGGCTTCCAGACTTTCGTGGAAGGTGTCATGTAGTGATTTCAATGCTCTAGCAGAAGATTCCTTTACTTCCTGTGCTAGTAGCATCCTGTCTATCAATTTAAACAATATCATCCTTGGATTCTCATATCTATCTTTTAGCATGTTCCAGGCCACTTCGTAGTTGGCCTCGGATATGTTTAAGTGTTGCATCATTCTGTTGGCTTCCCCTCTTAGTTGAGTTTTTAGGTACTGCATTTTTTCTGCGTTTGATAACTGGTCGTTTTCATGTATTACTTTAGTAAACAGATCGTGGAATGTTCTCCACGTTTCATACCTGCCTTCATACACAGGGATTTTTACCTGCGGTAATGTCACACCGTCCCTCCTCTGTGTGCTTTCTGGCCGTTGCATTCCTGGCCTTATTTTCTTCAAGGTTTCCCTGACTCTCCTCTTTAGTTGATTTATTCTCTCTACTTCTCCATTATCTATAGCGTCTAGTTCCTCATTTACTGCTGCTTCAATTATTAGTGTATTCACCTTTTCCATGTATTCTCTTAACTCTGACTGCAGCTCTTCATCCTCCTGCAAATCTTGTTCATTTTCTGGCCGTAATAATTCCTCGATTCTTTGCTTCCTTATCTGTATCTCCTTTACTTTCGGTGCTTTTCCTCTTTTCAGCACCCTTCCATATTCTTCCAACAGGGTTTTCCCCTCAATATATGTCTTAAATACCTGATCATGGTATTTTGTTTCAAAATATTTTTCTTTCGTTATACCTCCTTCTAGCAGCTTTTCGTGGTTATTCAGAAATTTTGCCCAATATTCTTCTAATTTTTCCTGCCTATCCCGGATGTATGGTTGAGTCCTCCGAGATTGAGAATCCTTTTTAGTATTAGAAACTAGTTTCGCTAATTCTGCTCCTATCTCCGCTTGCTTAACGTATACACTTTCCATGGTTATTTTTATAAAATTTTAAATTCAGCGGTAAATATATTAAACAATATGAACTGTATTTTATTTATTAAGCAATGTACTTAAATATGCCTATAATGTCTGGCTAATTGGCTAGTCCAAGGCCATCAAATTCACACAAAAAAAATATCTGCTTATTAACAATTATATTAATTTTCTATACCTGTACTATCACGCTCTCTCGTAAGCCAGAATGTATATAAATAAAAATGTACTTGTATGCCCTTGTCAAGTTTGCAAATTTTTCAACGTTACCGTAGGTCGCTTGCCTGACTAAGTGATTTCTGTTTGTAAATAAACTGAATAGTATTACGATTTCACTAACGCTAAAATTGAAATTCTTTGGTTGGATAATGTAATGAACCTTTGTATTTATAAAAGATCTGTAAATGATATATTTAATATTACTACTGGAATCTTATTCAAATTTGGCAATTAGATATCTATGTGATTAATTTTTACAGAAGTAGGTAAAATATTTTCATTTTCTAAAATAGTGAAAATTTAACTGAAATTATTATATAGAGTGGACTTTTATCGTTCTATAAATTACGTAGTATTTTAATTTTTTCGAAATAAAGTATTTAATTAAAATTAAAGCAAGCTATATGTTTATGAACGTTTCTTTTTTTTTTTTCTCAAATTATTTTTCAAATATATTTTTGTCTCTTTATTATTTATATGGTATACATTCTAAAGTACATTATTTTACTATTGATAGAGTGGAGATTGTTGTTCTAGATTGTTGAATTATAATAAAAATAAAAACTTGTTAAATTGTACGATTGTAACAGTTGGAAGATTTTGTAATTATTCAATTCTTAGACGTCTAGGGTCCCTCGCTTCTGGTAGGCTCTGCAATCGGCTCTCGGCTATGGTACTGCTCTTAGCTCTGCAATCGGCTCTCGGCTTTGGTACTGCTCTTAGCTCTGCAATCGGCTCTCGGCTTTGGTACTGCTCTTAGCTCTGCAATCGGCTCTCGGCTATGGTACTGCTCTTAGCTCTGCAATCGGCTCTCGGCTATGGTACTGCTCTTTGCTCTGCAATCGGCTCTCGGCTTTGGTACTGCTCTTAGCTCTGCAATCGGCTCTCGGCTTTGGTACTGCTCTTAGCTCTGCAATCGGCTCTCGGCTATGGTACTGCTCTTAGCTCTGCAATCGGCTCTCGGCTATGGTACTGCTCTTGGCTCTGCAATCGGCTCTCGGCTTTGGTACTGCTCTTAGCTCTGCAATCGGCTCTCGTTCTCCCGGGTCTAGTGGTCTCTCTCTGAGGGTGTTGCTGGTGTGGACTGTATAGGCTTTCTCAAACTTCCTTGAAGTATTCTTTTTCTCGATAGGACCATGAACAATATCCAAAACACCCAATAATAGTAGCAGAGTTTATTGATGAGACTTACACTATGGATGTTGACCCGGGGTACTTTGAGTAGAGACTTAAATGATGAGCGTTGAAGACAATCACTCGCGTTAATGAATTAATACTAATTGAATTCCTAGACAAGAGATCTTAGTTTTATATAAGTTTAAATTGGGTCAATGTAAACACGGGCCCCGCGTGATTTTGTGTATCTAATTAAGGTAAATTGTTTATCTTATGTCAGCAACTTTTGGCTGATGTCCAAATTATATTATTGATAATTGACCAAATGTGTATGTAATTTAATTAATTACGTGTGTGTGTTTAATAACAAATAAATGCATTCGATCTACTGGGTGATAAAATGATACTGTCCAATTTCGGATATGAATACTGAATATTTGATATTGGACAACCGGGATATTCTAATAACCGATCATTGGTGGCTAGTCGAAATAAGTGTACCGAATATACGTAATAATATTATTTACATACTATGCCAATGTGTAGTTTTACATACTATGCCAATATGTATATCATATATGTACACCTACATAATCAGTATATGTAAATGGTTTTAGGTCTTTTTACGTCAATAATACAGTAGTGTAACTACTACTTATCTATGTATGTGTTAAATACCAAATTACATTATATTATATATGTGAATGAATACAGTAGCAGTAGGTAATTAATATAAAATGTATGCAATATGTAGATATGTCAATATTTTCTTATTAAAATGCATATAACAAAATTACTTATTTTTTCTTGAGAAATTATCGGTAATTATAGCTTTTTGTTGTTAATCCGTGCGGTCATCCTTAATCCATTGGTTGAATGGAACTTTTATTGGCGGCAAGAAATGGATGAATTGAATTTAACAAAGCCATAAGCCTCTCTGGGTGAATTCTAAATAAACTGCTTCTAACAATTTTATAGCAGGCAACAGTGCCTTTGTGTAGACAAATAAAAATTACTTTATGACCCATGCATTTGTCGGCTAAAGATCGAATTGGTACTCGTAACAAAGTAATAAATATTTATTACCCTAATAATATCTAATCCATAATCCTTGACGACTGACCATAATAACCAAACATAATTTAAATTTTTAGTAAAATTGTAAAAAAAATAGTCGTTGACCTGCAAAATATGCTAATAAGCGGTATTATCTAATTAGAACCTATTCCAATAAAAGGATAAATTTATTAAGGAGTAAATGGAAACGTTTCGGGAACTCGAATTTATATTCCATAAACCGGGATATTCCTATAACAGGGATTCTAATAAGCGGGTTCGACTGTATTGCAGTATTTCTGTGCTTGGCGGTTAATGGGTTAAGTTAAAGAAAATTATAGAACAGTTTTTGCATAGAATTAGATTCTCTAGCCACGTGGTTATTTTGACCAAAAAATTTTCCACCCACTTGAAGAGGTGGGAACCGCTCCAAGATAAAAGCGCCATAGTATATACTGTAGGCTTTGTTTCCTGAGCTATTCCCTACTTACTCTAAAAATATCAAGTAAATCGATGTAGTAGGAAGGAATTCTGAGCCAAATACCCTCATTGACTGCCCTATATGTAAGTTAATGTAGAAATAATACGAAAAATACCGCAGATTATTTTAAAATAGAAAGTTACCCAGTAGAGATACAATACTGAATTATAAATGGTTGCAAGAGATACAATTTAAAAAAATAGGAAATTGTTTATATAACAGTTTATGCCAAATTACACTTGAGTCTTTATGTAGACGTTGATGAAGCCAAAATGCCGAAATGATTGACACGGAGAATATTGATAGAAGAAAATATAGGTGTGTCTGAATACGTAGGAACAATATTTATTTACGATGTCGGATACTATTATCTGAATACTTACAACTGCTATCACTTATTACTGAAATTATTTTTTACCTTAAAAAAAATGACTGTACTTTTTACTTTTACGGATGCTTACAAGGCTTAGGTTAACAAAGACCAACACTTTTAACTTTTTTTACAACACAAACTGCTCCTCTCAGCTATCGGGAATACACTGCCTTTTTCTTTCTTTGCCAAAAACTGTCTTGGCTCAACACCCCTTCCATCAATCACGAACCTTTATTTCTGTTGGTCAAAACAAATATCACTCTTCCTTAATTTCAAAGTCTTCAAATTCCCAGTCGTAAGTACTTTAACATTTTCTAGGAAATCAAAATTCCCGACTTCTTCCAAATATTTTGTGTACGTACCTCGCTGTTAACCTCCGAGAACAATATTTTTTACAAAAACGTTTTTCGTATACTTGCTTTTACCCGCAAATTGTCCTTAGAAGCACGTCAAACGAATTTACCCTCACTCATACTATCAACCTTTCCATGAACATTATCAGTAGTAATTGCACAAGAGCTCTAAAATTATTGAATTTTTCCCGAGTGTCACTTTGGCAGTTTTAATTTCACGAGCCGAAGGCGAGTGAAATTATGTGAAAGTGTCACGAGGGCAAAAATTCTATATTAATTTTAAAGTTCGAGTGCAATTTGTTGCGATTATTTCATGAATAAAACTGTTCAAAACCAAAATTTTATTGTAATTTATATGTGTAAGTACCAATTAGTGAAATTAAACACACAGTTGTTATAAATATGTATTTGACGGTTGAAAGTCATCACTTTTATAATTTTTAAAACATTTGTCATTAATGTCACTGAATGTATTTTTTCGTAGCAACGAAGGGCATCTGACGTAATATGCTTAACGACGGGAGATTATCAAAAATTATCACCTTAATTTGCATGTCTGTAGCTTTCTATTGGTCAAAATCTCCTATGAATGAAATAATCGATAACATTACAAATATAGATCTAAGAAGCATAGACATATTTAACAATTATTGTTAAAAAAGAAACTTAGTACTGGGTAATTCCAATCTATATTTGAATGAAAAAAAAAACTATTTTAAAAATGAACTACTTATTACAAAATTACAAAATTTATGTATACAAATTATTATACAATTAGACAGTTAGATTTTCTTCTTCTTCTCTGCCTTTATTTATTTACAACAATATATACGATTATATTATTGGATTATTCGAAATATTCGATTTGGAATTTGACGAATAAAAACGTATTTTCCTTACTTCTTGAGTTATTTGCGAAAAACCTCCTAAAAACGTTTTTTTGTTGAAAAATAAGCATGTTAACTCGCAAATAACTCGAAAAGTATTGAGTTAGTGAAAATACTATATGGCACAAAAATGTCCTAGAATTCAATTTCCGGATTCATTTTAAACGGGAATCTTATCCACATTTGAAAAATAAGGGATTGTGTAAATACAACTCCTTTGTCATTATACCAGACAGAATGACAAAAGATACGTTGAATGAAAGGTTATAACCCAAGTATGGTATTAAAAGTGAGAAATTTTACCTCAGACTTCCAGTTTTAGAGTTGCAACAGGAAGTACTGTTTTAAAGTCGAAATCGTATATCAATCGACGCAAAGTTACACGAAGGTTCAATCAAATATCGACTTGCGGTTTCACTTCCCTCACCTGGGACTTACTAAACTAATTGCTGGTTTTATCTATGTAAATAAATAAATTTACACAAAGCCGAACTCGGCATCCAAGACAGACTAGTCACAGCAGAGATAAACATGAAACTAATGGAAATTATAGACTCCTCAATATACAAGAATGGCAATACATAAGATGAAAAATATGGAATTGAGGAAGTTATACCAAAGACAGACACGTTATGGAACACTGTAAAACAAGTATGTGGAATAAGAAATAATGGGAAGAATAATAAAAGAACTGGGTGGCGGAATAAGGAAATGAAGCAAGCAGTAAAAACGAAGAAAGAAATGAGGAAGCGATACATAAACACAAATGAAGAGCAAGAGAGAGACGAATACAGAAGACAGAGAAAAAATACAGTGAAAGAACTAGTAAAAGACACGAAAAAGAAGAGCGGAATTCGGTGAAGAATTAAACGAAGGTTTTGGGAATAACAATAAACAGTTTTGGAATAAAATAAGAAGCATGAAAGGAACAAAAAGGAAACAAATAAAAGGAATTAGAAATAAGCGAAATGAATTAAAATTAAGCTTACAAGACATACTAACCATATGGAATAAGCACTACAAAGAAAAATTCGAAGCAAGGGATCAACAAAATGAGGAAAGACGACAGCAAGAAAGAGAAGCGGATAGGGATAATCGAATAGACAAAATTAATATTAAAGATATTGAAGAAGGATTGGCAAGGATAAATATTGGAAAAGCGGGAGGTGCAGATGACATATGTAGATCCGGAGATGATGAAGTAAAAGGCAAACTTTGGCTACTGGAAATAATGAGGAAAGCATGAAGAACAGAAACTATACCGAGATACTGGGAAGAAAATTTATTGATAAAGATACACAATAAAGGAGATGAAGCGGAATGTGATAACTATAGGGCCATATTATGCTTATCATCGGTGGCGTATAAAGTATACACCGGGATTACCGAAAGAAAGCTCAGGAAAGAACTGGAAGGAAAACTAGAAGAAGAACAAGCAGCGTTTAGGAAGGAAAGAGCAACAAAAGATAATAAATACATACAGAGAAATATAATTAAAGAGAAAAACGAAATAGGAGAAGACTTATATATTTCGTTTATAGATATTAAAGCTGCTTTTGATTCTATAAAAAAAATAGGGAAATAATATAGTCTGTAATGGAATACCTGCAAATCCCGCAAGAGATAATAGCGTGATAAAATGTACATATAGAAACTTCCTCGTTAAAGTACAAATAAATGGAAACATATCGCCAATAATAAACCTAAGAAGAGGAATAAAACAAGGGGAGAGTCTCAGCCCAGTTTTATTCATATTAGTAATGGATAGAGTAATGGAGAGCACTAAAAAAAAGTCAAGGCAATTACAGTCAACAATAGAGTAGACATAGGAATTTAGTACCAGTGAGAATGGAGCGATTACTATATGCAGATGACCTGTGCAAGAAATAGAAAATTTGAAAGTGAAGGTAAATGTAAAGAAAACGAAGACCACGACAGTTACCCAAAAGAAAAGGGAAAAAATAAACCAAACGATATTTATGTGCAAAAAGAAAATAATAGAAACAGTCTCGTCGTTTGAATATCTGGCAGTAATAATATCAGAGGATGGACAACTAGCCCAAGGAATCTCATACAGGGCACAAAAAGCAAATAAGATCTACTATGCACTAGGGTGGGTCGAAAATAAATAATGTTTCATTTTTTAATCGCTATACCACAAAAAACTTGCCTTTGGGGTATATAAGTAAAATGCAAAGTAAAATAAAGTTATATATTGAACCCCCCAGCTAGCGCATCATACTTAAAATTTAGTTTTTTTCAGAAATTAAGACATTTTTCAATTATTTTTACAATCTTTAGCCAATAATATTTAAACGTGCTATAGTGAAAATTGTTTAGTTAATACATAGTTTAAAAAACAGGAAATAAATTTTAAACAGGCAATATCTTTTAATTTGCGGTAGCGCAAAATACTCAAAAATTGTTAAAATTCACATATTAGCACCTTAAAAGAAGGTGTGGTCTAGTATGTTGTGTTGGGTGTAATTAGCACAATCCATTTTTTGTTCTTTTAATTTACACTCCATTTAATTGGAATATAATTATTATAGTGTGTTTAAAGTTATAAAGGATATAAATAAAACAACGTATAATTTTGATGACATGTTTAATTGAAACAAAAAAGAAACCAAATTGTAGCCCAACAATGTCAACAAATTAAATGGAATTTTGACTTTAGGAAGAGTCTTTTACTCATTATTTCTGAGTGGGTACCATGGGGTCCATGGGTACCATGGAGGGTAACCACCAGGAGGACTAGTTAATCGCCAATCTTTTGAGTAAATATGAATAGTATCTTCTAGACATAAGTTGTGAGATAAACTCAGGCAACTGCGCTGTGGACTTATCTGTTCGAGAACCGGGTCCACTTTCCCACTCTCGATGGTTGACTACAGCTAACAGAGTTTTGAGACTGTATGTAAATGTGGAAACGTCTTCATGAAACTTGAACATAAATTGTTAGTATCCTTCATTTTGAAATCATACATGGGTGTATGATTCAAAGTAAAGTACAGCAAATACATAACAGATGGACCTGAACACGTTTTTGGGGCTATCAAATCAACTAGATTTTTACCAGAGAATTTGATTAAAGTAGTTGATCCTGTAATCGAAAGAAATGCATTTTTGCCACCCAAGAATTTGCTACTGAGGATGATAGTGGATGAAAGGAAACACATAAGAGAATTAGGATTCCGAAGAATAATCAAAGCAAGGATGTTAGCTACAGAAACAGAAACAATTAGGGTTTTTCGACCTCCAAAAATCACCTTTCATGCGACTGACTCTACTGAATTATTTGATTGGAACACCACTGAAATTACACCACCATCACTGTTACGGAGACTCTCTGATGATGAAGTGTGGGCTAAAATCACTGCTGGTGAAACACCAGAGGATTGTAACTTTGGAAAATTTCCATGTCATACTCAAGCCGTGGAACGTTGCGTCAAGTTAGTGACTGAAGCATCTAAAGAAGTCATCGGTGCTAAGTAATGAGATGGTTTTATAAGATCTGCCCTAGCATCCAGAGCTTCGATGCCAAAGTTTGACAGCAAGCGCAGCTTCAACGTATCCACTCAGAAATAGTGAGTAAAAGACTCTTTCTAAAGTCAAAATTTCATTTAATTTGTTGACATTGTTTGGCTATAATTTGGTTTCTTTTTGTTTCCATTAAACATGTTATTAAAATTATAAGTTGTTTTATTTATATCCTTTATAACTTTAAACACACTATAATAATTATATTCCAATTAAATGGAGTGTAAAGTCAAAGAACAAAAAATGGATTGTGCTAATAACACCTAACACTACATACTAGACCACACCTTCTTTTAAGGTGCTAATATGTGAATTTTAACAATTTTTGAGTATTTTGCGCTGCCGCAAATTAAAAGATATTGTCTGTTTCTTCTGGGGATTCTGGGGGTTCAATATATAACTTTATTTTACTTTGCATTTTACTTATACACCCCAAAGGCAAGTTTTCCGCGGTATAGCGATTAAAAAATGAAACATTATTGTTTTTCGACCCACCCTACTATGCACTAAATAAAACAATATTTGGAAAGGAAGAAATAGATAAAGAAATAAAACTGAAGGTATGCATTGCAATATCTGTACTAACTTTAATATATGCAAGTGAGACATGGGCAAACAATGCAAAAATAGACAGTACAATAAACTCAGTTCAGCAGTTGAGAAAAATAACGAAATTGGGCACAATAATAAATGAGCATATTGGACAAAGACTGAAACAGGAATTGATAATAAAAAACATCCAAAAAAGACAATTAAAAAGGTATGGGCTATTTACAGAATGGACCAGGGAAGACTACCATAGCGGAATCAAAAAGATATGACAAAAGAAGGAAAGGTAGGCCAAGGAAAAGATGGATCGATCAGATTAGAGAAACTGGACATGAAAAAGGAAAAATGCATCAACAAATGAACGAGTTAGCAAAGGACCGCAAGAAATGGAAGAGATAGATAGAGAATGAATAAAACCTCCGACGCACCTGAGGGGCATAATGAGTTTCGAAAAAAAGGAGAAGAAATAAGTAAATATATCTTTTTATTCTGTACTCTATATTTAACTATACTTGCGATACGCAGCAAATACTGTATTTTGTCTTAAATAATTTATCCAAAGTTTCCGCCAATTAAGGACGCGATAGCAGCAGTGGGAATTGGCGTGGTTTGTATTATGGGATGAGACCATATTGTAACTGGGAGGTCAGGTTCACTTTCGGTATTCTCTGATCGTGTAACTGGTAGTGGTGGTATTCGTGGTAATGAACTAGGTGCATTAGTCATTTGTGCGAATGGACTAAGACCATTATTTGTTTGAAGTAATGAATTAAATTGACTAGGATTATTATTTATCTCTGGAAATGGATCAGGACTGTTATTTGCTTGTGGAAATACATTAGGGCCATTACTTGTTTGGTATCTAAAAGAAACAAAATCAAATTAAAAATCAAGTCCCAAAGCATTTAGGTAGCTTTATCGCGGTACCGCTATAGGTTTGCAAATAAAACAATAATCTTACTAAATTAAGAACATATTGTCGGATGGAAGATGAATCATCTACACAAACAAGTTCTCAAAAATAACTATTTCCCTATAAGGAATAAATACTCATTCCGATAAACAAACATCTGTATGCACTCGATGAGTTTAGCCTAGAAAAATAAAAAGTTCCTATTAGTCCATCTTGTGAGGCCGCTCCCGCCCGTCTGAAAAAAATTCTGATTCGGTTTCTTTTAGTACATTCTTTCACGGTTTTTGCTCTAAATTTTAAAAAACCGCTTGGATTGACATGAAATTTGGCATACAGATAGCTTACATCTCAAAGAAAAAAAGTGATATTGTGCCGATGTGTGCTTTTGCCCTGGGGGTGACTTTCACCCCCTTTTGGAGGTGAAAAATTATATGTCCAGAATAAGTCCGGAAATGGGTAAACTGACTAATTTAAGAAACTTTTATTCTATAGATCTTTTTCGCCAAGTCACCATTTTTATAGTTATTTGCGAGTGAATATGTTCATTTTTCAACACAATAACCACATTTTTAGACGGTTTTTCGAAAATAACTCAAAAAGTAAGTATTTTATCGAAAAAAAAAACCTTTTTAACAAAAATATAGCCTGTAAAAAAGTAAAAAAAAGGTGTACGCGTTAGGTCTCTGGACCTCGTAGAACCAGAGTTATAGCCAATGAAAAATTTCATATTCACCAAATTGCAAATAGAATAATTCGACGTGAAATATCCAAAAAATTAAGCAGTTTTTTGGGGAAAACCAATTAAAACTTTTTTAAAGTGTTTAAAAAAGCTTTATTTCTGTTTTTATAAAAAGTTTCTAGCATTAAATTTAAGCAAGTTAAGCTCAAAATAAAGTTGGTCCCTTTTGTCTTGGCCAAAAAAAAAAAAATCTGGAAGACCATCCCCTAATTAGCAACTTAAATTAAATTAATCGTTACCGCTCCACAAATTATTTTACTTATGTTGTGTTTATATGATCTGTAAGTTTTATCGACTCAAAGTGCTTATTTTTGAAAAAATTTGGTTTTAAATTAAAATTTTTAAAAATTTTAATTTTGAAAAATATGCTTTTTTTTCAAAATAACTTAAAAATTGTTAGAGATACCAAAAATCTCGGAAAACAAAAAAAGTCAGCATTGCTTTTCTGAAGATCATGAATTTTTTGTTTTTCTGGTAGACAAAAATGTATTAAGATTTCTAAATTTGCATACATTCGTGATCAGTGACTAGTTCCACCCCCTTTAACTACAGCCCTTTCAAAAATAAGGACTTTGAACCGACGAAACTTACAGATCGTATAAACAATACATACACGAGTAAAGAAATTTGTGAAGTCGTAACGATTAAGTTCATTTGAGATACTAATTAGGGGGTGATTTTCCCGATTTTTTTACCAAAAAAAAGACTAAATTTTTTTTTAGGGGAACTTGTTTACTTTTGATGCTAGAAATTTTTTTTATAAAACAAAAATGAAGCTTTTTTTAAACACTTTAAATAAGTTGAAATGAGTTTTCCCCGAAATGTGCTTCATTTTTGGTTATTTCACGTTAAAGTATTCCATTTGGAATTTGACGAATATGAACCTATTTTTCATTAGCTATATCTCTGCTTCTACTAGGTATAGAGACGTGATATGTACACCATTTTTTAAAAATTTTTACAGGCTATATTTTTGCTAAGAATGTTTTTTCGACAAAATACCAACTATTTGAGTTATTTTCGAAAAACCGTCTAAAAGCGTGGTTATTTTGTTGAAAAATAAACATATTCACTGGCAAATAACTCGAAAAGTATTGACTTAGTCAAAAAACTCTATAGAACAAAAGTTACTTAAAATTAGTCAGTTTATCAATTTCCGGACTTACTTTGGACGAATATTTTTTCACCCCCAAGAGGGGGTGAAAACCACCCCCAGAGCAAAAGCACATATCGGCACAATATCACTTTTTTTTTCTTTGACTTGTTAGCTATGTGTATGCCAAATTTCATGTCAATCCAAGTGGTTCTTTAAAATTTAGATGTTTTGCAATATTGTACCGTTAAAGAACGTTACTATTTGCTGATTCCTGGATTTTGGGCATAAATTGTTTAAATAATATTTTTTATGTTACCTTGTTTGCCCCGCAAGATTTTGTTTTATATTTTTTGGGTCATTCTAAGGAAGAAAGGCCCATTGTAATTTTTCTTAAAAGTTGATACTTTTCGTGGCATTTTTTGATACGCATTTTCGAGGCTTAAAATCTCAAATTTAAAATATTATTTTTGATGTGGCCAAGTGCTTAAATTGAAGTTTAAACATTTACTTTCAAAATACTGAAGAGTAATCGGGTCTAACTTTAATTTTGACCGTTGTTCTTTAATTGTCGATTGTGAGTGTCCATCCAAGTTTTATGCCGAAGCTACGCTCGCTATTTCAATCATTTTTTTTTTAGATTTCTTGGGACATTCTAAACCAAAAAGTCTCTTGTCATTTTTTCTCAGAAGTAATTGAAATTATGGTCATAACATAAGCGGGATAATGTATGAAAATTGAGAAAATACCCATTTTTGAGGCTTGGAAACTCATATGTAATTTATAATATTTAAAAATGTATAAACATTCTCAATTTCTTTGCAACACGAAAATGCAACAGCTGCATAATACTATGGTCAAATCTGAGAGTGCAGGAAGAGTCTATACCGGTTTCGGGGGTTGTTTTCCCCTTATCAGTAGCCCCATATCCTCCTCTCTCAGATTCTTCCACGTACCACACTTTGGGCCTTTCCGAATTGCAAAGAAAGAAATGTAACGGATGAACTAGGGCCATCTACCGAAAAACAAAGTAAGTTGTCAATCGAAGTAGCACAAAAAACGACAATAAATATCGTTCCCATACCACCAGATTGACAACAGGTGGAATACTTTCTTTGTTTACACCTCCTGAGATTTTCAAAATTTATAAATCATACAGGATGCCGAGGAAATTAAGATGAGAGAATTTTAAATAGTTTACAACTCATCTGCGCAGCTTGGTAAAAGCTCCAACAAGAAAGATTCCATTATAATCAAACAAAAGAGTAAATGAATTAAAAATGTATAAACATTCTCAATTTCTTTGCAAAACGAAAATGCAGCAGCTGCATAATATTATGGTCAAATCTGAGAGTGCAGGAAAAGTCTATAGCGGTTTCGGGGGTTGTTTCCCCCCATCAGTAGTCCCATATCCTCCTCTCTTAGATTCTTCCACGTACCACACTTTGGGCCTTTCCGAATTGCAAAGAAAGAAAATTTATTGTCGTTTTCTGTGCTACTTCGATTGATAACTTACTTTGTTTTTCGGTAGATGGGTCTAGTTCATCCGTGACATTTCTTTCTTTGCAATTCGGAAAGGCCCAAAGTGTGGTACGTGGAAGAATCTAAGAGAGGAGGATATGGGACTACTGATGAGGGGGAAACAACCCCCGAAACCGCTATAGACTTTTCCTGCACTCTCAGATTTGACCATAGTATTATGCAGCTGCTGCATTTTCGTTTTGCAAAGAAATTGAGAATGCTTATACATGTTTAATTCATTTACTCTTTTGTTTGAGTATAATGGAATCTTTCTTGTTGGAGCTTTTACCAAGCTGCGCAGATGAGTTGTAAACTGTTTAAAATTCTCTCATCTTAATTTCCTCGGCATCCTGTATGATTTATAAATTTTGAAAATCTCAGGAGGTGTAACCAAAGAAAGTATTCCACCTGTTGTCAATCTGGTGGTATGGAGACGATATTTATTGTCGTTTTCTGTGCTACTTCGATTGATAACTTACTTTATAATATTTAAAGTTATCAAGTACCCAAATTGAAGTTCAAAGATTCAGTTTCAAGGTTTCGTAGAGCAGTCGCGTCTTGTTTTAATTTAGACCATTGTTTTTAATTGTTAATTATGCGCAATCACTGCGCGACGCGGCGACTTAAAATTCGAGTGGACGAGCAAAATTAACAATTAAAAACAACGGTTTAAATTAAAGAATGTCCAGATTACTCCTTAGAGTCTTAAAAAATAATGTTCAGTCAGTTTAGACACTTCGCAACCTCAAAAATAATAAATTGCATCTGAGTTTTCCGGCCTTGAAAAGGCATGAGGAAAAATCATAGGAGCCTGTTTTTATTTAAAATGGCCCCAAAAACCCAATAAAATATTTATCGGGCCAAAAAATATGATTGACTTAAACAATTTCTGTCCAAAATCTTCGCTTGGCCCCCTCCAAAAGAGACCTTTTTGAACAGGAATCCGCAAAGAAACCGAATCAGAAACATTTTTCATACTGGAGCTACCTCCCAACCTGGAATGCTTTGCGTTAATTAAAATTTTGTATATTATTATTAACACAGTTTATTTATAATGTATTTATTTATTAAACTAATAATTGCCAATGTGCCAATTCAATAGCCTAATCATATAGCACGACAGAGAAACAGATTATAGTGCGACAGGACGCACGGTGGGGCTCTGCAACGGCGCGTAGGCCTAAAAGTCGAGTAGACGCGCATAACTAACAAAAAAAAAACAACAATGGTTTATATTGAAATAAGTCCCGATTACTCATCAAACCCTTTTTTGAATGTTCAAACTTTAATTTAGGCACTTGGCAATCTTAAAATAATAACTCACATACGAGTTTTCAAGCCTCGAAAATGTGTATTTTCACATTTTTCAGATTTTAATCGCTTATAACTCAAAAACTATTAATTTTTTAGAAAAATGATAAGATATTTATAATATACATATAAACAAATACAGTGCGTCCATAAAGTAACGCATAAATTCATTATTTCGTAAACCGGTGACTTTAAGGAAAAATGCCAAAATGGTCGATTTTTATTTTTAAATTACAATATTTTGGTATATATTTCATATTAGTGATGATATCTGGGCTTGATGACGTAATCGATGATTTTTTAAATGAGAATAGGGGTCATGTGATAGCTCATTTGAAAGAGTATTCAATTCTCTATTCACTAATATAAACATTAACATAATTATTTATAGAGGGTGTTCAAAATTTTTTTCAATTCAATTAATTGAGGCAAAAAAAAGAATGTCTGTAATTTACTTAATGCAAAATACGTTTTACCGTTGTCAGAAAACAGGAAAAACATGTTTATTTGACAAATAAATATTACTTTTCGCTTAAAGTTAATCTTAAAGCTGCCACCCACTTGCCTCTTGGCAATTTGAACATTTCGTTTAAGGCTATGGGTACATAATTCGCCAATATTTTACGTGTATTCCTACTTTTTCTGTCTTTACACGGCAAATTACGTCTAGCAAAATTCACACTGGTATGGATATGTAAACATTACTAGAATGTTATTCTACTTGAAAATGTCATCATTAATTTAAAGAGATGGGTTTTGAATGTTCTTGGATAACTGTTATTTTTATAATTGGAAATTATTAATTCAGTTAATAAATGTGATAATTTTTTCACTAACTATGTATTCAGTGATTTTAATAATTTATTTGTACAACAAAGACTAATACTCAATCGAGAAAAGGAGAAAAGGAGAAAAGTGTTAAAGTGATTTTTTAATAATATATTGTTATGGAACGCTTACAATTTTGAACATCTTTAACAACAAACTACTTGGATCACAGAATATATTATCCTGATGTATTCTCTGAAATTTTTATTAAGTTCACATCTTAAATCAATTATTTATCAAATACACTATATTTCAATAATATTTAATCAATAACTCAACATATTCCCGATGCAATGTCAAATATTTAAAATTGTCACTAATTGTCAGTGTCTGACTGACAATATATGCTGCCAATATTATATTCGGCTGAGTGCGTTGTAAGACAAAGATAGATTTGGAAAATATTACCACGGCATTGTGTTCATTTTTTTCGAATCCTGAAAAAACCAACAAATATTTTTGAAAAATTTAAACGCAGAATGAAAGACTAAATTATTACCGAGGGCCGAAAGTCCCTTAGAATAAATAAAAAGTTTATTTTGAATGATATATTTGAAATTAAAAATCACACTAAATTTTCTCTTAGTTTTTTACCCCTTTAACTTATTAAAATAAATATTATAGAAGTTCTCAGGGACTTTCGGCCCTCGCTAATAACGTGATCTTTCATTCTGCGTTTAAATTTTTCAAAAATACTTATTAGTTTTCTCAGGATTCGAAAAAAATGAATCCCCATTTGAATAGCATTGCAGCCGAAAATACGTACCGATCCTCTTAAGCGAAAATCAATGTTTAATTTTTAAATAAAACATTTTTATGTTGTTTAACAGCATTAAAATGTATTTAGAATTAAACAAATTACATACATTTATCTTTTTGTGTCAATACATTTAATTAAAACATAATCATTTTTTGGACACCCTGTATAAATAAATATGTTAATGTTTATATTAGTGAATAGAGAATTAAATATCCTTTCAAATGAGCTATCACATGACCCCTATTCTCATTTAAAAAATAATCGATTACGTCATCACGTCCAGGTGGATGACGTCACTAGTATAATATATAAGCCAAAAAATTGCATTTTAAAAATAAAAATCGAACTGTTTCGGGATTTTTCCTTAAATACGCCGGTTTCCAAAATAATGAATTTATGCGTTACTTTATGGACGCACTGTATAAAAATTCTGTTTCCGGAGCAAAATAGGAGACTATAGGTCTGGATCCCGCGTATGAAATAAAGGTGATTAATAGCAAGCTGAAAATTTGTTAAGAGCTTAAGGGTGTCTAGTCAGACAAACTTTGATATATAGGAACACTGGAACAGGGGAAGTTTTAATTGTGGATCAGGTTAAAAATTTGGAACGGTCAGACCACGAAAACGTCACATGTATTTTGTCCGACAGAACTTCCAATTGATTTATTACCCTTTCATTAAACGCTCATGCGAAAATCAGGCTGCTATTTATCACCAAATGGGAATTATAATGAGTGGAACCCGTAGAATATGTCAAATGACAGGAATTATGACAGGTGATAAATAGCAGCCTGATTTTTGCATGAGAGTTTAATGAAAGGGTAACAAATCAATTGGAAGTTCTGTCGGACAAAATACATGTGACGTTTTCGTGGTCTGACCGTTCCAAACTTTTGACCTGTTCCACAATTAAAACTTCCCCTGTTCCAGTGTTCCCATATATCAAAGTTTGTCCAACTAGACACCCTTAAGCTATTAACAAATTTTCAGCTTGCTATTAATCAACTTTTTTTTTCATACGCGGGATCCAGACCTATTATTGAAAAAAAGAGCACGCCGCACGTGCATAAAAGTCAGATGGACGCGCATAATAATTATTCATGTTAATTATTATTATATGTTAATTATATGTTAATTATTAACATTTAAAAATAAATAGTCTAAATTGAAGTTAGACCCGATTACTCTTCAGAATCTTGAAAATAAATGTTTAAATTTCAATTTAAGCATTTAACAACCTCACAAATAATAACTAAAATATTTGTTTTAAGCCTCAAAAATGCGTATTTTCGCATTTTTCAGATTTTAAATCGCGTATAACTCGAAAAATATCAACTTTTGAGAAAAATGACAACATACGTTTCTTATTTAAAATTACCCAAAAAAATTACAATTACAAAAGCCTTGCAATTATTAATACAAAATTGCGAAATGTAGGTATCCCAAACTATAGAATTGTTCTTGTAAAGAATATCGAGATAGGTCCAAAAAAGCTTAAGCTTTAGCACATATTATCAAAATAAAACAGAAAGGAGAGAGAAAAGTAGAAAGTGGCATAGTTTAAGATGACAAATTAATTCTGAGATTAGAAAATTAAAGAAAAAGAAAAGTGGTTCGCCTGAACCCCATCTGCTTCTCTTATAGATATCCAATTTCTGGCATATAATATATACAGGGTGTCCAGAAACTCTACCTACAAACGAATACGGGAGATTTCCCAGATAATTTTAAGACAATTTAACCCAATTCACTTAGCCCGAAAACTCTTCCTAAGAGAGTTAGAGCTATTTGAAGATGGCGTCTGGTAATTAGTTTTTCTTAAATACCTCCGGAACGCTACTATTTAGAAAAACAAAATTGGTATGCGTATATATCTTCCAGAGATAAATCGATTTCATCCATTGCGAATTTCTAGTGCCGGACATAGGCATCCGTTTTGGGTAGGGTAACGGTTACTTTATCGCATAACTTTTGTGTCTTTTACTTTTGAGCATTTTTTACTCTGGATGATTAAATTATGAGGTATTCTTGTACTAAAAGGTACTTTTGTTTTAAGTCGATAGGATAAACCGTTTTCTAGAAAAATCAGTTTGAAAATTTGTCGTTTTTAAATGTAAAAAAAAAAATAAAAAAAAACTATTTTGAAAAATGAAAAGTTGTACGTGTAATTATATTCCAGAGATGAATCGATGTCATTAATTGCGAATTTCTAGTACCGGTCATATGCGTCGGTTTTGGGTAGGTCAACGGTTATTTTATCGCATAACTTTTTTGTCTTTAATTTTTAAGCATTTTTGACACTAGATTTTTAAATTATGATGTATTATAGTAGTAAAAGTTACTCTTGCTTTAAGTTAATAAAATACACCGTTTTTTTTAAATTTTTTTTCAATTTTTTTCTACAGTCAAGAGACGAAAAATTTTCAAATTGATTTTTCTAGAAAACGGTGTGTCCTACCGACTTAAATCAAGAGTACCTTTTAATACTAGAATGGCTCACGATTTAATAATCCAAAGTGAACAATGCTTAAAATTTAAAGACAAAAAAATTATGCGATAAAATATCCGTTGCCCTACTCAAAACAGACGCCAATGACCGATACTATAAATTCGCAATGGATGGAATCGATTTATCTCTGGAAGATAAATATGCGTACCAATTTTCGTTTTTCTAACTAGAAGCGTTCTGGAGGTATTTAAGAAAAAGTAATTACAAGACGCCATTTTCAAAGAGCTCTAGGTCCCTAAGGACGCATTTTTTGACTAGGTGAATTTGATTAAATTGTCTTAAAATTACCTAAGGAATCTCCTGTCTTTGTTTGTCGGTAGAGTTTCTGGACTGCCTGTATATATTCTACATATAACCATGTATGATTATCGACTCAACTCTACCTTCGATCGCCGAAGGTGAAACACCAAATTAAAGTTGAAACTTTATTTCTCTAACTACACACTAGACCCGAGAGACCTTAAATGTCTACTGATTGACGTAGCTTTACTGCCCGACTGGTTTGACGGTTAAATTGATAATCATATGAGACTACAATCATGTTGTCTCTTCTAATTGACTCTAAGGAATCATTTTAATGTATAATCTTTCTTAGCGGCAAGATGAATTGGGGTCAACCCACGCGTCTGACAGACAAAGGATTTTATTTAGTCAGCAAACTTAATATGTAATTGCCCAAATTATTGTTTACGATTTTCAATTAGTTAACTAAATTAGTAGTCCGCACATGTTCCAATATAATAACAAATTGCGTTCATGTGATATACGGGGTGATAAAAAGATTGTTTAATATCGGACATGAAAATTGAATGTTTGAGATTAAACATATTGCCTGGCGACAACTAGCTCCGAAGACTGCGACAGTAAGGCAACGACAATAACATGATGATAAGATACTTATAACATAACAGTAGTTTGGTAGTATGTGATGTGAAGACAACTCATTGATCCTCAAATTGCAACACCTTATGTAATAATGTTTGAATCAGAATTTAAATCACAACAAAAAGTTCAGTTAGGTAAAGGTAAAGGTAAAGGAAAAGGTATTAAGAGGGATAGATGTTTCAGTGTGTTAATTATTATTGTATTTCTATTATTCCTCCTCCTCTATCTGTTATCTTTCGTAAGGATGTAGTGGCGTCATGTAAGTCGCTTGACTATTTCTATCCAATCCTCTCTCTCCTGTGCGTGTTGTTTTGCTTCGGAGAACGAGTAACCAGTCATGTCCCTTATTTGGTCCGACCATCGTAATGGAGATCTTCTTCTGGAGCTTATGCCCTCTACGTTGCCTTCAACTATCAACTATTCATCATGCCTTCCCTTCTTCTAGTTATATGTCTAAATTATCTCAGTATATTTTGGTTGCTAGTTGTGCTGAGTCTAGTTTTTATGTTAAGTTCGGCTAATGTTGAATTATTTGTGCGATGTGCGGTCCATGGTATGCGCAACATTCTCCGGTAGACCCACATTTCAAATGCCATTATACGTTTTGCATCTGATTTTTTGATGGTCCAAGTCTCTGAAGCGTAGGTGGCGATAGGAAATATTAACGCTCGAACAAGGCGTAATTTTGTGTTTTTTGTAATGTCAGTATTCTTCCATATTTTTGTGAGTTTGGCTGTTGCCGATCTGGCCATTATTTCTATTATTATTATTATTGAATTTTATTATTCTGTATTTTATTATTATTATTATCAGAAGGTTGTATTATTATGTATTAATTATTTGGCGGTCACCCGTCATCTTCTTGGATGAACATAATTGAAGTATTAGTTTAAAGTATTATTAGTGAAGGATTCATACTGAAGTATTAGTTTATAAACCCTATAGTTGTATACAAGAGTTGTATAAGGTTTGTAGAAAAGTATAATATAATCTACTATAGTTTAGTACAGCGTTTCCCAAACTTATTTTTCCGTGGCCCGGTTATTATTGTGCTTATCCTTCGTGACCCACGTCTGTAGTGTAGTTTGAAGCTATCAATCAGATTAAATTAATATTTCTTCAGCCGTCCGTTGTTCTTGTTTACAGAGATTCACAAAATAGAAATTCTTCGTGAATAGTATTTTCAAAATCGTATCTTACAAAACACATTAGATTAGCATTATCTGATATGTCTGTACTTTCATCAACTTGCAAGGAATCAATCCTTTAAATGACCTACAATAGTTTCTTATACTATCTGGCATCTCCACAATCCTACGCTTCACTGTGATATTTTATAGAGCCAGCGAATTCACCTGCTTTTCCCGCTTTTTAACACATATCCGAGATGCTATTTTGATTGCTCGAACTATCAATTTCTCGGCAATTGTGTGAGAATAACCGGTTTCAACAATTAATTTTGTTATTTCATAAGAAGCCATTACAATGTTTAAGCGTTCTGAGAAAAATTCAAAGTCACAGTCTTTTTGGAAACGACGAGGCGAAGCGACCCGGTATTTTGCTTTCGTGGCCCGGTACCGGGTCGCGACCCACCATTTGGGAAACGCTGGTTTAGTAGATTCCTTGAGGTGGGGCGAAAAAGTCCCTCCATTTTCAGCGATATAGTTGATTTCAAAGAATATAAATAGATCTGTAATTTCATAATTCCAAGTTCCGTGTGCTTATTTATATATCATGTAGACAATCCATTGTCGTGCTGGAGCTGAAGGACTCAACTGTGTCGGATGCGATTTACCACCCTAGGCAATCCTCTTAGCAGCCTCCTACACGTCGTAGTTTTCAACCGTTAAGGTCAAACTCGATCTACTTTGCATACATTCACGGAAAAAATATGCATCAGGTACCGAATTTTTCTGTTGCTCATGGTGATTGTATGTCACCTGGGTCCATTGTTTATTATTTCTTCTGTTAGTATTTCTTGATTATTGAGATTTCTGTGCTCCTATATTTTTTCGAAATCTAGTTTTACTCCGAGAAGTCGTATCCTTTGTTTCCTGTTTATTTGAATTTATATCGTTTATATAATGATAACTTCTCGTATAATTTTGTCTTTCATATTTTCCATTTTTATCCTTCTAATATTTTTTCCTGTTTTCGTTTATATTCGTAGGTTTGATCTCGATACTTCATCGTCTCATAACGTCCATTTTCTTTTGTATTTCTATACCTTTTATCACGATACGTCTTCGTGTCACGTCTTTCATATTCGTTAGTATTATTGTAGTATTTGTTTCTGTATATATTTTTTCTTTTAGAGTTATTTTTGCATGTCTCATGTACTCTAGCTCTGTAGGTGGATCAGTGGATCTGTAGTGGCTCTCTGGCTCTGTAGTGGCTCTCTGGATCTATGGTGGCTCTCTGGCTCTGTAGTGGCTCTCTGGATCTGTGGTGGCTCTCTGGCTCTGTAGGAGAATCTCTGGATCTGTAGTGGCTCTCTGGCTTTGTAGTGGCTCTCTGGCGCTGTAGGTGGATCTCTGGATGTGTAGTGACTCTATGGCTCTGTAGATTGGGTCTCTCGGGCCCAGTGTTGTCTGGTATTTGATGGTGTTGTTAGGTGTGGACTGTAGTTGAAGGTTGCTTTGTGGGTTATCTCTTCTTGCTAGAGATGTTACCACATTGATGTCTTCTTTTGCTCGAATAGGACCATGTATAATATCGGCTCAGCTCTACCTTCGATTCCCGATAGTGAAACACCAAATTAAAGTTGAAATTTTATTTCTTTAACTACACACTATACGCGGGAGACATTGATCCCAATTAATGTGACACACATTTTTCAACTTGTCAAAGTGAACAGCACAGATTAGAAATTATTTAGAGGAAAATTCTAGAGTTATCCTCGTGACAATTTGACATTGGAAGCAGAACTAAAAGTTTATTCTAGATATTTTCTTAAATGTGACAGTTTTCAAAACTAGGAAACTGGTTGCAATTAAACAGAAACAATCTACTAAGAAAATTCCTACTTATTATCTACAGTAAAAACTTACCAATGTAATAATAATCTGATTGGATAGAATTAAACACGTGATGAAAAATCTTACTACATGATTGGAAATTAAAATCATTAAAAAATAATCGCTGAAATTTTTATTCTTTTAGGTTTCTATTGGTCAGAATCTGTATGAAAGAAATAATCCATATAAATAAATAAAATCTTTTTATTCTGTATATAAAACTGTATTTCAAGTCATAAAAAAAGAATTTATCCAAAGTTTCCGCCGGATAAGGAAGCGATAGCAGCTGTGGGAATTGGTGAGGAACCTATTTTGGGACCTTTACCTGGGACGTCAGGTTCATCATATGGTTCTGATTTTCCAGAAATATAATATATTTTAATAATATTCGCCCGTGGAAAACTGTAGAAGTAATTTTTTGGAGCTTTAGTATCTTCATTGTCGGTATTCTCTTCTTGGGTTACTGGTAGTGGCGGTATTTGTCGTAATGGATTAGGTACATTAATCATTGGTGCGAATGGATTAAGGCCATTATTTGTTGGAAATAATGGATTAAATTGATTAGGATTATTATTTATCTGTGGGAATGGATCAGGACCGTTATTTGCTTGTGGAAATGCATTAGGGCCATTACTGGTTTGATATCTAAAATAAACAAAATCAAATTTTAAAATCAAGTAAAAAAATTAGGTAGCTGTATCGCAGTACAACTATAGGCTTGCAAATAAAAGAAATAATCGTAACATATTTTCAGGAGGGTGAATCGTCTTAAGGGGGGGGGGTGGTATGGTTTGAAATCAACATATCAAGCACATTCTTGTGAATTTTTTTCGAAGCTGTGGTAGAATTATTTTATTTTTTAAATTAAACAAGCATATTAAGTACAATTCAAAGAATATTAAAAAAAAATTAATCCAAAATATTGAAAAATAAGCCACAGGTGACAAATTTTGACAAGCAGCTCAAAAAAATGGATTTTGCGGTGGACATCGGAACTCGTCACTGGATCATACGAAACAAAAATTTCAAAAATATTTAATTAGCTTATGAGTTTTACGAGGTAACAACGTCGAGTTTCTTTTATTTTTAATGATTTTTGAATTTATGGTATCACTCAGAATTTAAAAATACGAAATTTTTGGTAAAAATTTTGTGAAAATCAACATATTTATTGTTATTGAACAAAAAATATAAGCACAAAACGAAAAATTTCTCAACGGTGTTACCTCATAAAATGTCTAAAGAAAATATATGCAAAACTTCAGGTAGATCGGTCAAGTAGTTTTTCAGTTACAATGTCCACCGCATTTTTGTAAAAGCAGTTTTGAGAAAAATGCGTTTAAAGTTTTGACAACTCAATCTTATTCTTCTTACTTGTCTGCCAAATCGTAAAGTGATGCACATTGGAAAATGTTTTTTGAATCGCGGAGTATTTTCAAAAGAGAAGGCGAACAGTTTAACGTTTCACACTATGCTCAAGTGTGCTGGCGCGAAGCAGCGGCTTAGCGAGTCGAAGGTAAGGATATTCAACACGCTGTATCTATGGTAATTTTACTCCGATCAATCTGATAGTTTCAGAGAGTATTCTTGAATATATGCACTTTTACTTGAAATAATAAAAAAAATTAAAAATCTCAAACCATACCCTCTCCTCAAGCGCGCAAAAATAATTTATTTATAAAGAATAAAAACGCATTTCCATAAACAAATATCTGCACATAGTGATTGCAATCCAGCAGCATTTTCAGCCTAGCTGGATTTTTGCAAGATTAAAACTTTAAAAAGGGTAAATCCTGTAGTTGGCTGTATACCTTCGATAAAACAACGTGGAGTGAAGTAAACACTTCTGTTGTATTTAGGTATATGAATTTATTAAAATTCTTATAATTTATCCAGGTGGAAGTGGAAATTGTACAAAACGTTTTCGCTCAAACTGATTATCATCAGTGTGAACGTCCAGTATACAAGTAATTGAAACTAGCCACTTCAATAGGTGTAAAATATGTTCAATAATATAATTTAGAGGTTTTTACAACTAGTGAAGTGGCTAGTTTCAATTACTTGTACTTCTACATCCTGTTTCACCTATTGAAAAGTGGCAATTAACTCATTGATTATTGATCACTAGCCAGTAGAGAAATTTATCTCAGAATTAATGTTTATCAACGCTTTATCGATGCAAAATATTAGGCTGTAGACATGTTCCAGCATACTAAGCAAAGTGTTGCCGACTCACGGCTTTGAATAAAGAGGCTAATGAAGACATGAAGTAACTTTTTCGAATTTCGAATTTGACACATTTGCGGATCGGCTCTGCTGGATCCAGCATGTAGAATAACGCTGGATCCAGCTGGATTGCTGGATGCTGGGTCCAGCAATTACTGCAATCTCTATTGCACATAAACTTAATTAATTTTTCATAGAAAAATGAAACATTCATATAAACATATCTACCTCAATAAACTATTATTTGACAAAAGGTATGCGAAATCCAAGTAACTCCATTTCCAAATACATAAATAATATTACAAAATAAAAATCTAAAAGAGTTCTTAGGTCGGAAACAAATTCTCACTTTCATCTAGACCAGCGGTCGGGGAACTTTTTTAATCGTTACCCCAAAAGATTTTGTGTAAGTTAATATTACCCCATGACGAAGAGCAAAAAGGAAACAAAATCGCCTCTTTTTATAAATAGCAAATTAAAAATATGTACTTTTTACTCACAAAAGTTTCATTTTTACCCCCAAAAATTTCATTTTTACCCCATTTGGGGTAATCTACCCCGGTTCCCCGACCGCTGATCTAGATCCTATCCTCCTAATAAACCGGGAGATATTAACAGAACTTCAACCACGATTTTCTAAGTCCTGCCTTTTGCAATAGTGGAAGGGTAGACGAGGTACTTACAATTTGTGGAAATATCCACAAATTTCCTCTGACATTTTCCTGTAAAAATTAGATTTTCCGACAAAATAAAAATAGGGATTTGCGATGAATTTCTGAGTCCTGCCATATCCGTAAAATGACAGTATACTATCAATTTTATGAAGAAAATTTTTTGGGCAGGAGGGTTGCAAAAGGGCTAAGAGTGTATATGGATATACGAAAATATAATGAAAATAATGAAATTTTCATAATTTTCTGAGTCCTGCAAACTTAATAAATTAAACATATTTATTTGAAAATGATCAAAAAAAAATGTTGGCATGACGTCTCCTAATGTTTAACTGCACTTCAAAAATTCTGTGGAAAATTTTCACCCTGGTTCCGTGATTTTCTGAGTCATAAAATAAATTGTATTATAAAATAAATAATTTAAGTAGACATTATTCAAAATGGCAGGATGTTTAGTTACACCTTTTTTACTACACATAGTTAAAAATGTGTAAGAAAATTCGTGGAAAGTTACACGATTTTCTGAGTCATGCTATTTTGGACATATCTCAAGAATGTTAATATAAAGCTATTTACAAAGAGGCAGGATGGTTGTGTAGTTATTTCGTATATAAAAATAAAGTTTTAAGTCAGTAAAATTATTGCTGGTTGTTAAACAAACATATTTATGTCACCACAATTTTCTGAGTCATGCCATGTCAAGTATGCTTAAAAAATCTAATCTAAAACCGTTTACAACGTGGCAGGATAACTGCAAAAATATTTAATACATAAAGTTAATTTTTACATCGTTAAAAGAATCGTACGGTATTAAATATTATTTTCCCGAGTAATTTCTCGGATTTTTTAACACGTTTCAAATCTAATACCAAACTGTAACCTATTTATTTTAAGCGATTAGATCATATTTGTATCTAAGTAAACGTAATAAAAGTAATGGAAGAAAATCAATAATTTTACAATTAATTGGTTATAGTAGGAATTGTACCTATTATACAGGGTGTCCAGAAACTCTTCTAACTATCGAAGCCTGGAGATTCCTCAGATAATTTTAAGAAAATTTAACTCAATTCACCTCGTCCGAAAATGCTTCCCAAAGAAGTTAGAGTTCTTTAAAGACGGCGTATTCTAATTAGTTTTTTTTAAATAGCTCCAGAACACATCTATTTAGAAAAACGAAAACTGGTACACCTATTTATCTTCCAGAGATAAATCGATTCCATTATTTGTCAATTTTTAGTACCGGTCTTTTCTGTGTCTTTTCAGAGAAAAGTCTTTTTAGAGAAAAGAAAACTTTTCTGTGTTTAAGTTTTAAGCATTTTTGACACTGGATTATTAAACTATGGGGTGTTCTTGTACTAAAAGGTACTCTTGCTTTAAGTCGGTAGGATATGCCGTGTTCTAGAAAAATCGATTTGAAAAAATTTTCGGTTTTGAATTTGAAAAAAAAAATAAAAAAAAAACTATTTATAGAAAAACGAAAACTGGTACGTTTATTTCTCTTCCAGAGATGAATATTTTGTCAATTTCTAGTATCGGTCATGGGCGTCCGTCTTGGGTAGATGAACGAAATCTCATAACTTGCTTTAATTGTTAAGCATTTTTGACAGTAGAGTATTAAATTATGAGGTATTCTAGTACTAAAAGTTACTCTTGCTTTAAGTCGGTAAAAACACCTTTTTTTTTATTTTTTCAAATTTTTCTTAAATTTAAAATACGAAAAATTTTAAAATTTATTTTTCTAGAAAACGATGCATCCTACCGACTTAAAGCAAGAGTACCGTTTAGTACTAGAATACCTCACAACTTAATAATATAGTGTCAAAAATACTTAAAAGTTAAATACAAAAAAGTTATGCGATAAAATAACCGTTGCGCTACCCAAAACGGACTCCTATGACCGGTGCTAGGGATTCGCAATTGATGGAATCGATTTATCTCTGGAAGATAAAAAGGCGGACCAGTTTTTGTCTATCGAAATGGAAGTGTTCTGGAGATAAAAAAAATCTAATTACAAGGCGCCATCTTCAAAGAGCTCTAGCTCCCTTAGGAAACATTTTTGGATTATGTGAATTGTGTTAAATTGTCTTAAAATTATCTAAGGAATCTTAAAATTTTATACAGGGTGTTCCATTAAAAAAAAATTTTGTGTTACCCTGTCAATACGGGTAGCCCTGTATATTAGAAAATATTTTTAAATTATGATCCTCTCTTTGCCACAGGTTTTACCTATATAACTTTTTTTCGTATCTCTTACGACAAACGAGTAATTGGACTTTGTCACACTAATGCCCCACCCTGTATACAAAATAACTATAAAACCATCCTGCCTATTTATAAATAGACGTATATTAAGATTCTTGAAACATATGCAAAATGACATGACTCAGAACATCGTGGAATTTTTCACGAATTTTTCTACAAATCTAGGACTGCTGCCGTCTTACAAGAAACGTTTAACCTTCCTGTCGAGTACCGAAAAAGTATTTATTGCATTTGAGTATTATAACTTTTTAAAGGCAGGACTCAGAAAATCACGGAATCAGGGTAAAAATTTTGCGCATAATTTTCCATGGGACAAGTATACAGTGGAACCTCGATAACTCGGATTAATCGGGACCACGACCGATCCGGGTTATCGAAAATCCGAGATAGCCGGAGAATATGGTAAAAATTAATAAAATACGGTATACTTACAGATAAACTCCGTTAGAATTGAAATAACATGAAATATTTTTATAAATATGCACAGTACATATTACCTACTCATTACAATTCTAAAAAAAACACCAAACCCAAACAATACAAGACACACAATACTAAAGACCATTGTTTATAAAAGAATTTTTTAAATAGTCTTTCCTAAACAATGCTGACAGTTTGAAATAAAAAGGAATATATACTACAGACAGCTGGCTGTTGTTTCTGCGGCGTGTACTATGAGTAATTTTTAATCTCGTGTTCAAATTACACACATAAGTACACGACACAGAGAGTCTAGACACATTATCTCTCAAATATTATATTACATACACTTTTATTGTTGAAAGGATTGTCTGATAATTAACTATTTTGATTGGAAATAAGCCACAATTAAATTGAAAAATACAAAATATTGAAAATCAAAATGTTTATCTGATGAAAATCGGTCCGGGTTAGCCGGACTTCCGGGTTATCGGGGGCCGACTTATCGGGGTTCCACTGTACTTAAACAGTAGGAGACGTCATGCCAACATTTTTTTAATCATTTTGAAATAAATATGTTTAATTTATTTAGTTGGCAGGACCCATAAAATCATGAAAATTTCATTATTTTCCTTACATGTTTGTATACATATATACTCCGTTAGCCCGTTTGCAACCCTCCTGCCCAAAAAAATTTCTTCATAAAATCCATAGTGTACAATAAATATATTATACACGGCTCACTAAAATAATTAGTTACGCCCCTGTACTACTGATTACTTAAAATTCAAGTAGTATTTATGTAACCTTTCTGGAAACTCCAGGTTATTGTTGAGACTCGCATTTGAACCCCTCGCCGGGGCAGATCGTCAAAAGCTTCCTAACGAGAATCATCTCTAATCTATCGACGCTCCCGCTATTCGTAAAAAAGGCCGCATTTTACCGGCTTTTTTTGCTATCGTTTTATACCGCTCAGATAATTCAATCTGCTCAGTATTATCGACGATGATTTATTTAGCGTATTAGTGAGTGCCTTACAAATGAACCAAATGGATTATGGAATTCAATCAGAGCTCTGATGTGACACGTCATCAAGGAATAAAACTGTAAGTACTCTACATGTATGTGAACATAACTTATTAGTCGTGATACTGTATGCATTTTGAACCATATACCTCTCGTAGCAAATATTCTTTGTGCCATTTATGCAGATAATACTTTAAATTACATATGAAAAATCGTTATCTACCCTTAACCAGCTTACCTATGGGAATATACTCTATAACCGTACAATAAGTATAGGTTACTATTGTTAAGGATACTTTACGTATTGCCTAAACATTTCTGTTCCATCGAGCCGTATCATATTAATTATTTATTAATTAAATCCTCAAGGTCCTTCGTATTTGCATATTTTGATAATCTCTATTCTGAGAATAACGGTTTTTCATTTATAGTGTCTTTCTGTTGCATTTGGAAATTTCCAAGCCACGCCGCCCCGGCACAAAAATAAAATATTCCTCTCTTTCTGCACTCAAATTCTCAGTATTTAACCCAGCACGTCTCTACAATAGCTGGTAGGTTGTTAAGCCCGGTCTACACGTGCAATTTCAGAAACTACTTGCTTTGTTCAAATAAAGGAGTCGTTTTGTTTGTATGAAAAAATATTTGCATATATTACATTATTTTATTTTCGTAAATATATTTTTCTGTTTATAGTATACAAAAAGTGTACTCATTTCTTGGCTGATAGTACGGGTGTTATAATTTTAACATTGTTTGTTCAACCTTTTGATTTAAATTAAATTTATAATTTTGAATCCGATTAAGCCTGGTTCACAGGTTACAAAAATTATTAAAAATAATTTTGTTTTCTTGCATAAATTGTAAGTTTTTGCTACATTTAGCTTCGCTTAAGCTCATTTTACACTTCTAGAAAACTATAGAAAATAAATAATTGTTTTTTCCTTCAATTTAATTAATTTAAATACTTGTTAAGGGTGTCTCACACTTGCTGAAAAATACCCATTTTGGAAAATTGCATATATTTTGAAATTTTATAGTTTTGCATTTCATATACTAATCTGCGCTCATACAGGGTGATACTATTAAGCCAATCTCACACTATTAAACGTGTGATATATAATATATTGTACATATTCTCTCATTTTCGCATCGATTTATAGGTTTAGACATTTGCAAATAATCTATCTAATCTCACATTCTCGCAACATGGCTGACCGATCAAAATATAACCGACAGAGGCTCACCGCAAAACTTGATATAACCAAGTTGGCTGATTCGGTTCCCACAACTCTTAATTCTCTAAACAAATATAAAATTCGTGAAATAATTTCACAACTCAAACATTCTTACGGACTTTTCCGCGATGCTCAAAATGTGCTGGAGACGATCCCCGAGGAACCTACCCCCTCTACTGATTCCTCTGTGGTTTTTGATAAATATTTGGATACAATTTCTCTATTGGAAGAAAGGTTAGAGGTCATTGAAAGTTCTAATGTGACTGCTACCCCCTCCCTCCAATTTGACCCTAATTCTTCTCTAACCTCACAGTCTATGGCTAGGCAACGAACAGTAAACCTCCCTCGTATTCAGTTAAAACCATTTAGTGGCTTAGTTACTGAATACAATTCATTCATTGAGACCTTTGATACAATAATAGGATCTGATACTACATTAAGTGATCTGGAAAAACTCATTTACCTCAAAAGTTTTCTAACTTCCGAGCCTTTGACGCTTCTCGAGCATATCCCACTCACAGGTGACAATTACAAAATAGCCCGGGATAACCTGACACAAAGGTACGCCAACTCTAAATCGCTTATCAAAACTCTCATCTCTCAAATTCTTGATGCGCCTCCTATTTCTGGAAACGCAAATCACTCACAATTAAGAAATTTTCATACGGTCATGTCAAATAATTTCAAGGCCCTATTGAACTTGAATAGGCCCCCTTCAGATCTCTTGCATTTACTTCTCATACATATCGCTACTCAGAAACTCGACGCACCTACCATTAGGGCTCTTGAGTTCCAATCCGGTGGTAGCCAAGCTACCCCTGATTTTGTCCATTTTCTAGGGGAAATCGAGACACGCGTTGTTCATCTTGAGAATATTCAATCTCAATCAAAACCAAAATCGACTACTACTTCCAGACACTCTTTACACCTAGCCTCAGACACTTCTACCAGTAACCTTTCGCCTCGCTTAGGTCCTAAGAAATGTTCCTATTGCAACGACTCTCACTCGATCTACTCTTGTCCTCAGTTCAAGCAGTTGAATTCTAAAGAACGTTTTAGTTTTGTCAAACAAAATAAATTTTGTATTAATTGTCTTGGGTCTCACATGCTCGATCAGTGTAAATCCAAATTCTCTTGCATAGTTTGTAAATTTCGTCATCACACGTTGCTCCATTTCGACAAAACGGGTCATAGTAACCCTTCCGCGGCTGTTGGCCAACACAACTCAAATAATCATAATAAAACCGCTATCTCAAATAACTCCCATATACAGGGTAATTCACAACAGGGGCCCTCACATGTTAGAGCTCCTGAAACGGAAGTTAATCTTCAAAATTCGACTCCACATTCAATGGCTCTATCTGCAGCCTCGCTTGATAATCATTTGGTGTTACTAAGCACACTCCAGGTCTATCTTGTCGCTCCTAGCGGCAAGAGGGTCTTCGCAAAGGCACTTTTAGACTCGGCCTCACAGGTTTCATTTATTAGTGCTGACCTCGTAAAGGAACTGTCACTCACCACTAGAGATGGAAAATTACGGGTCAACGGAATTAACTCCACCTCATCCTCGTCTCAATCTATTGTAGATACAACAATTTTCGCTGTCGCTAACGACGTTCCTTTTGACATCTCGTGCTCTGTACTCCCAAAGATAACAAATCCGCTTCCTCAAATTTCTATTTTAGCGAGCAAACTAAACATACCCTCAGAGATACCATTAGGTGATCCGATGTTCCATGTAACATCCCCAATTGGTATCCTGCTCGGTGCAGACCTGTATAACGATATCATTCAACCTGAAATAATTCGTTTGGGAAAAGGTCTTCCCGTTCTTCAACGCACTCTACTCGGGTACACGATATCAGGGTCAGTTCCAGACTTTGCTCTTAAGTCGAAAAATACTAAAAAGGCTTTGGAATTTTATTCAAACTCTCTCGTTACTTGTTGTTCTCATAACACTCCTTCCGCCGTAAATGAGCCGGTAGTGTCCAACGAGGAACTATCCGATCATTTACAAAAATTCTGGGAGCTGGAAGAAGCCGCTCCTCAGAACACCGATCTCATTAATGATCACCCCGCTGAAATTAATTTTGTAAAACATGTTAATGTTCTCCCCAATGGACGATATGAGTCCACACTCAATCTCAAACTCCCTATCGAAGATATAGACATGGGAAATTCGTTTCTCTCGGCAAAAAGACGTTTTCTCAGTCTCGAGAAACGTTTTCAACTCAACCCTGATTTATTGGAAAAATATCAGGACATTATATCGGAATATCTCAATAACGGACAAATAATTCAAGTGCCGTTAAAAATGCTAAATGACTCAGGTAAACCTAATTACTTTCTCCCTCACTTTCCCGTTTTCAAATCCAACTCTACTACTTCCACTCGTATAGTTTTCGATCCAAACAATAAATCGTCTACGGGAATCTCCCTCAGTGACGTCATAGACAAAGGTTATGTCGTCCAACATGAACTTTTTGACATTCTCGCTAAGTTTCGTCAGTTTAAATTCGCACTAGTAGGCGACATCAAGGCTATGTTCCTACAAATCGCCATTTGTCCCACTGAAACATTTCTGTTAAATTTTCTCTTTAGGGACAATATTCAGCAGCCTTTACGGTGCTATCAATTTCAAAGATTACCCTTCGGGCTCCCAAGTAGCCCATTTATCGCTCAAAGAGTTATCAAGAACATCGCTGACCCCGCTTCCAGAGGGATAAATGTCTTTGATAATCCCCAGACCACCGAAGACTGGTTATGCGGACCTAGCTTTATTAGAGACAATCCCATCGATTTTTCTCTTCATCAAATTCCTCATTTTCAGGATGATCTTCCTGAATTAAGGAAGTTAGTTGTCTCAAACATAGCAACAAATCACGAACTCAACGACACCTTTGAAAATCTATTCGCTAAATCTTCTTCTTTTCGTAAAATTCAAAGAATTGTCGCTTATCTTTTTAGATTCATCAGTAATATTAAAAAGAAAATAAATAACTCTCCACGAGATACGGATATATTGACGCCACCCGAAATGGAGATCGCTGATCACGCGATCATCAGGTATATCCAAAGTATCTACTTTAAAAAAGAGATTCTTGAATTGAAAAATGCTAAACTCGTGACCAATAAAGCCATTCGTAAACTCAACCCCTTCCTACAACATAATGATGGGCTGATTCGTGTGGGAGGACGTCTCCGACACGCCCCCATATCGTATAATCAAAAACACCCCATTCTACTTCCTTCTAAATGTCGAGTTGTAGAACTAATCTTGACTCAAGCTCATCATAAGTTATTACATTCAGGCGCGCAAACAGTACTTTCGTATGTCAAAATGAAGTACTGGCCAATTGACGGATTAAGACAGATTAAACGCTTAATTCGTAAGTGTGTAAACTGTTTCCGATTCATGACACCCAATTCTGTTCAACAGATGGCAGATATGCATCCCGATCGTGTACTCCCCACTAGACCCTTCCAAGTCGTCTCAGTGGACTATGGGGGGTTCTTCTTAATTAAGTCCTCACATTTGAGGAAGGCACCGCTTTACAAAGCATACGTAGCCTATTTCATTTGCATGAGCACTAAATGTGTTCATATCGAACTCGTCACAGGATTAAGCGCAGAAGCCTATATTCTTACTCTGAAAAGGTTTATTGCCAGAAGATCCACGCCCAGTATTATTTGGAGCGACAATGCCACAAATTTCCATGGGGCAAAAAATGAAATGCGCGAATTCTATGATTTTTTCTTAAATCAAAATAATTCGGAACAGATTAAGGAATTCTGTACTCAAAACTCCATAACTTTCAAGATGGGTGTTCCCCGCAACCCCCATCAATTCGGCCTCCATGAGGTAGGAATAAAGAGTGTGAAGTATCACCTCTATCGAATTATAGGAAATTCCCACTTCACCTTTGAAGTGTTTAACACAGTATTATGCCAAATCGAGGCTATTCTAAATTCGAGACCCATCACTAGGATGTCGTCTGACGCCAATGACTTCGCTTTCCTATCTCCAGCTCACTTCTTAGTTCAAAGAAGTTTAACCGCGCCCCCTGAACCAAGTGTTTCAGAGATACCTGAAAATAGGTTGAATCTTTTTCAGCGTATTAGTAAAATTCAACAGCAATTTTGGAAATTGTGGAAAAAAGACTATCTTTGCCTCCTGCAGCAAAGAAATAAATGGACCGACCCTACTGACCCTGTCAAGATCGGGGATTTGGTTCTGTTGAAGGAGGATGGTACTCCTCCACTCTTATGGCCAACTGCCAGGGTAATAGATGTATTGCCTGGTAAGGATGGTCTAGTTCGTACTGTCAAGATTCACACTACTCACGGTGATTTTCTTCGTGGTATTACGAAAATCGCTGTGATTCCCCTGGAAGATTAAAATCTATCCCTAGGGGGAAAACTTATCGTTTTCCTCCATTTTATCGTTGTTACCCCTTGTGTATATAAACTCTAATTTCTTCAAACATTTCTTATCGTTGTGCACATCTTTGCCAATCCCCTCTCTTCGAGGTGATATAGGCCATCTCTCTCGCCTGTCGCCCCCGGCAATATGTACAATAAATATATTATACACGGCTCACTAAAATAATTAGTTACGCCCCTGTACTACTGATTACTTAAAATTCAAGTAGTATTTATGTAACCTTTCTGGAAACTCCAGGTTATTGTTGAGACTCGCATTTGAACCCCTCGCCGGGGCAGATCGTCAAAAGCTTCCTAACGAGAATCATCTCTAATCTATCGACGCTCCCGCTATTCGTAAAAAAGGCCGCATTTTACCGGCTTTTTTTGCTATCGTTTTATACCGCTCAGATAATTCAATCTGCTCAGTATTATCGACGATGATTTATTTAGCGTATTAGTGAGTGCCTTACAAATGAACCAAATGGATTATGGAATTCAATCAGAGCTCTGATGTGACACGTCATCAAGGAATAAAACTGTAAGTACTCTACATGTATGTGAACATAACTTATTAGTCGTGATACTGTATGCATTTTGAACCATATACCTCTCGTAGCAAATATTCTTTGTGCCATTTATGCAGATAATACTTTAAATTACATATGAAAAATCGTTATCTACCCTTAACCAGCTTACCTATGGGAATATACTCTATAACCGTACAATAAGTATAGGTTACTATTGTTAAGGATACTTTACGTATTGCCTAAACACATAGTATCCTGTCATTTTACGGATATGGCAGGACTCAGAAATTCATCGCAAAACCCTATTTTTATTTTTTGGGAAAATCTAATTTTTACAGGAAAATGTCACAGGAAATTTGTGGATATTTCCACAAATTGTAAGTACCTCGTCTACTCTTCCACTATTGCAAAAGGCAGGACTAAGAAAATCGTGGCTGAACTTCTGTATAATATCTCCCGGTCTATACAATTTGCAAGGAAAAAGAGCGATAAATGCATAGATATCGGGGATCTAAAATGTGTATCCCACAACACGTCAATTTACCTAGATAAGAGATCAATCGAATGTTGATTAAGTAAGAACGAAGTTAAATAAATATAGTTACGATTTTATTTGTTTCAGAGGCATCAAACTCTCTGAAAAAAATCACTTAATAATAATTAGTTAGTAGTTGTCAGTATTTCCAGGAAAAAGATATTCATAAAGGATCATAAAGAATACCAAAACCAACGAAGCCAAGAAAATTGATCACATCTTTATCTCATTAGTTCAGAGAAATAAGGAAAAAAAATATCGTGTTGGTGACACATCCCCCTCCAGGCTAAAACCAAATTTTTCGAGTAATATGGTCATCTATAATAATAACCTATATGTTTCCTGCAGCCGATTTTGATGATATACATAGTTATAAACAAATGAAGATCAAAAAACGGTAAATTTTCGCTTTTTTCGTCTCTTACTAAAAAATTGGGAATTTTAAACAAATTTGAGAGTAATAAACTCATAAACCGTATAAAAAACTTCAATATGGCGTTCGCTGAATATGTCTATCCTTATTGGTTACTTAGAAAATTGCCAAATAAATAATAAATTTTGAGTTTTTATAAATATTCATAACTTATGTAAAAATTAACTTAGAACCTTCTGATTACATGGAATGCTGAGGCTTATGGTGCTTAAATTACACCCTAAATTCCAAAGCAATTGGTCAAATAGTTTAAAAGTTATTTAATTTGTTTATCCAAAATTAATTTTTTTTGCAACACTGTAAGTCAGAAAATGATGAAGTTAGAGTAATATTTTGGATAGTTTATGAAAGAAGAAAATTTACAGTATTAATTTAATTTAAAAAAAAATGACAAAAAATAATTATAGATATTGCAAAATAATTTTGCAAAAACATGTGAATTAATAAAATGGGGGGGCTAACTTTGTCCCTAAATGTCCTAGAACAGTTGTTTTTCTTTCTAAATGTGTATAAAAATTCAGTCTTTCTAAATATGAAAAAATAATTTTTCTACGGGTAACGGTTAAAAAGTTATTCTAATTGTTTATAAGTAAACAAAAAATGGACATGTTTTTGCAAAATAATTTTACACTGTTTAAAATTATTTTTTGTCATTTATTTTTAATTAAGGTAATAGTATAAATGTTCTTCTTTCATAAACTGTCCGAAGTATTATTGTAACCTCATAATTTTCTGACTTATAGTGTTGCAAAAAAAATGAATTTGGGAAAAATAAATTAAATAACTTTTAAACTATTTGACCAATTGCTTTGAAATTTAAAATATAATTTAAGTACAAGAAGTCTCGGCATTCCGCGTAATAAGAAGATTCTAAGTTAATTTTTACCTAAGTTACGAATATTTATAAAAACTCAATATTTATGATTTATTTTGCAATTTTCTAAGCAACCAATAAGGTTGGACATATTCAGCGAATGCCATATTGAAGTTTTTTATACGATTTATGAGTTTCTTACTCTCAAATTTGTTTACAGTGCTTAACTTTTTGGTAATAGACGAAAAAAGCGATAATTTACCGTTTTTCGATCTTCATTTGTTTATAACTATGTATATCGTCAAAATCGGCTGCAGGAAACATATAGGTTAATAATACAGATGTCCATACTACTCAAAAAATTTGGTTTCGGCCTGGAGGGGGATGTGTCACGAGAAAAACCTTATTTCTCTGGACTACATAGAGACGGGCAACAGATACCTATAATAGTCTAGGGAGCATCTGTTTTGAGATGGACGTTGAGAGGTGACTCAAATTTTTTTGCAGAAATTGCTTGAAAATAACTCAAATAATAATATTTGAGTTATCCTCCCACTCAAAATGGTCCGGAACATTGTTTAAATAATTAAAATGTCAAAATATGAAGGAAAAATTCGATTTTTTATTGGTTTTTTGATTATAACTTTAAAACTATCCATTTCTGAGAAAAGTTGTACTGACATAAAAGTTGCGTAATTAAATTTCCTACAATATAGAATTGGCTGAAAATTTAAAAAATAGTCACCCTTGTTGCAAAATAGCAATAATTGCGAAGAAATCTATACAAAAACAAGTATTGGCATTCTACGTTTTTCAACCATTTATGCTACACTTAGGACCTTCATGTTTTACCCAGAAAAACTTTGTGATATAGTAAAACAACACTGTAAATTTCATTAAGATCGGTTTAACAGATTTTGCAAAATAAATTTTGTAATTCAGCTTTTGCAAAAAAAATCATTTTTTTAAAATGTTGCAGGACTGAAAATAAAGCAGATAGCAAGTTGAATTTTTTTTCTTATAGAAGTATACTGTACCTTTCTTTGCAATTTGCAAAATTAAAATCGATTAATTACCACGGCGTCAGGAAATTTTTTAAATAAACAATAATTTTTGGTGCTACGCGCAGGACAGCGGTGTTCGATTCACACAAGTTGATTTCCACCAAAATTTCTTCCAATCTTTATCTAATATGTATATTATTTTCTTACTCTATATTTTGTTGTATTTTAATATTTTACTTTCACAAAAATCAAACTAATTATTATTATTGTTTGTGAAATATTGTTTAAACAATTGCATATGTTTAAAAATAATAAACTTTTATTCTCTAAGTTAAAATATATGAACAAAGAAAGTTTTTGCTAAAAAAGTGTTATTTCAAAGGATAAAGTATGTGTTTTTATTTTGCAATAAACAAATTTATTTAATGTTGTTCTGAAGCTATTTCCTTGTGGTATTTTTATGATTAATTATTTAATTAATTATAATTATTAATTATTAATTACGCAACTCATAAATATTGGCAATATCATTTTAAAGTCTTCTACTTTAAAATGTATAATATATGTATGAATTGCCAATATCAATGAGTCAGATTAAATAAATTATTAGAAGAATTTTTTTGCTTAGCAACAACACTTTTGTTTATTCTAGTAATATTTTGTATTTTGACAACGGCACCCGATTTGGGCGTCGAAACGTTAATAAAATTATTTTTTTCATTTTAATTGTGGCGTATTTCCCATATAAATAATTAATCACAAATTTATTTATTTATATCGAAATGTAATAAAAATTAAAATGTATCAATCATTATCAAAGCTCATTGGAATGCCAAATCAGAGCAAACTATCCGCTGTCCTGCGCGTAGCACCAATAATTAATGTTTATTTAAAAAAATTCCTGACGCCGTGGTAAGTAATCTATTTTATAAAAATGTATACCATTTTATTCAGTTGCAATGCGAAGGCAAAACAATCTTACTTTTCAATTAGAATACGGAGTGCAGTCCAGTCCCTTGAATCGCGATTTTCGGCTCTTATTGGAGCCTTCATCGAAAGGAACGTAGGCACTGTTCTCCATATTTTAACTGATTCGTATCGAGAGGTTTCCCCACCCATTGCAACTGAAGTGATGATAGTAGATGGCTAGCGCCGTCTGGCATTGAAAGACGAAGTAGTTTTCAATCTTAATAGTAAATTATTAATATTAAAAATATTAAAAATATTACTAAAAGATTTTTAAATTGAAAACTTATTGGTACACTTTCCTGGTGACACCTCCAAGACTTCTACAATTTGCAAGTCAAATGGATGCTGCAGTGAAGACGAGAGGGAAGGAATTCTACACTATCTACACTATGCAATTCACATCCCTCGTCTGCAGCTGGTAAAGTTCCAACGGAAAAATGCACCTAGTTACTCTACGGAGTAATACGACTATAAAATAAAAATGTATACCATTTTAATTCAGTTGCAATGCGAAGGCAAAACAATCTTACTTTTCAATTAGAATACGGAGTGCAGTCCAGTCCCTTGAATCGCGATTTTCGGCTCTTATTGGAGCCTTCATCGGAAGGAACGTAGGCACTGTTCTCCATATTTTAACTGATTCGTATCGAGAGGTTTTCCCACCCATTGCAACTAAAGTGATGATAGTAGGTGGCTAGCGCCATCTGGCATTGAAAGACGAAGTAGTTTTCAATCGTAATAGTAAATTATTAATATTGAAAATATTAAAAATATTACTAAAAGATTTTTAAATTGAAAACTTATTGGTACACTTTCCTGGTGACACCTCCAAGACTTCTACAATTTGCAAGTCAAATGGATGCTGCAGTGAAGACGAGAGGGAAGGAATTCTACACTATGCAATTCACATCCCCCGTCTGCAGCTGGTAAAGTTCCAACGGAAAAATGCACCTAGTTACTCTACGGACTAATACGACTATAAAATAAAAATGTATACCATTTTTATTCAGTTGCAATGCGAAGGCAAATCAATCTTACTTTTCAATTAGAATACGGAGTGCAGTCCAGTCCCTTGAATCGCGATTTTCGGCTCTTATTGGAGCCTTCATCGGAAGGAACGTAGGCACTGTTCTCCATATTTTAACTGATTCGTATCGAGAGGTTTTCCCACCCATTGCAACTGAAGTGATGATAGTAGGAGGCTAGCGCCATCTGGCATTGAAAGACGAAGTAGTTTTCAATCCTAATAGTAAATTATTAATATTGAAAATATTAAAAAAATTAATCTATTTTAGTTTTGCAAACTGCAAATGAAAGGTACAGTACACTTCTATAAGCAAAAAAATGTCAACTTGCTATCTGCTTTATTTTCAGTTCTGTAACATTTTGAAAAAATTCTTTGCGAAAGCTGGATTGCAAAATTTATTTTATCTACTCTATGTCATATTATGTATATTATGTATAAGTTTTTAGTTTGTGAAAACTGTCATTATAGATAGCAGTACGTGAAGAATTTCAAGTGTGCGTGAAGTAACAATGTATTTTAAATGGGATTTACTTTTTCGCACTGTTTTAACCTTCGCGTTGTCATGGTGACAATCCTTAACTTTCGCGTTGTCATGGTGATGACAATATGAGCAATGAATTACAACAAAAGTTTTGACAGTTTTGTGGTTTGAAAGTAGTTAGAATTTTTAAATGTCAAAGTTCTAAAAATTGTAGAATAGAAATGAATTGCAGTGACGAAGAGTTACAGCTTTTTTATTTGTTTATCGTAGATAAAATATTGTATGAAACTGTGCGTGAAGTACTTTTTGCGAACGCACGCGATTTTTAGAGCACGAGAGACAACGGAGCGAGTGCTAAAAATCGTGTGCGTTCGCAAAAAGCATACTTCAAGAACTGTTTCATAAATAACTATTGCAAAATCTGTTAAACCGATCTTAATTAAATTTACAGCATTGTTTTACTGTATCATAAAGTTTTTCTGGGTGAAATATTAAGGTCCTAAGTGTAGCATAAATGTTTGAAAAACGTAAAATGCGAATACTTGTTTTTGTATGATTTTTTCGCAATTATTGCTATTTTTCAACAAGGGTGACTATTTTTTAAATAATTAACCAATTCTATATTATAGGAAATTTAATTACGCAACTTCTAAGCCATTACAACTTTTCTCGGAAATAAATACTTTTAAAGTTATAATCAAAAAACGAAGAAAAATATCGAATTTTTCCTTCATTTTTTGACATTTTGATTATTTAAACAATGTTCCGGACCTTTTTGAGAGGGAGGATAACTCAAACATTATTATTTGAGTTAATTTCAAGCAACTTCTGCAAAAAAATTTGAGTCACCTCTCAACGTCCAAATGTACTAATATTTTTACAGATGAGCCCTGGTCTCTAACTAATGTCAGACGTATCGCGAGGCGAACTTTGACTCAGATCACTGTGGGGGTAAAATTGCGGCAGAGATTTGCGATAGTTGCAAATGTGACAAATAATCAAATTAAAAAAGGGAATGCTGAAGGGTTCAAATCCAACAAAGAGGTAAGAATATCCAAATGCTCTCCAAATAAAATTCAACGGAATCAGAGATAAAGATTCTGCGGAGGAGTAATGGAGACAATTAAAAACAATAATAACGTAATGTGCAGAGAAAACTGTCGGAAAAGCAAAAAGGGAAAGGAATGCGAAATGTTAATGAATGCACAATTGCAAAACAGGAAAAAAAAAGGCAAGGTAAGTTTAACCAACTTCAAAGAAACAAAGACATAGCGGGTAAAAGATAACGAAAAGAGAATACAAGCGACTAAAATACACAGAAGAAAAAAAAAGAGAGACTTTAATAAATCAAGTATAGTTGGTTCGCTACAGTGGCGTAGCAAACACGGTCGGGCCCCCGCAGAATTGGAAATGGGGCCCCTTAAAAAAATTACTAAATGCGACATGTGTAACAAATTCCTATATGTGTTACAGCCCAGTAAATGAACGTAAACTATGGCGATACCGTGTAATTTTCAGTGTCACCACCGAAGCGGTCAACTCAAGACTTTTCGAGTTATTTATGAGTAAAAATGGTTATTGTTCAACAAAAAAACCACGTTTTTAGTCGATTTTTCGCAAATAGTTCAAAGAGTAAGTATTTGATCAAAAAGAATATTGTTAGCAAAAATGTAGCTTATAAAAAAATGAAACAAAAATGAAGCCTATCGACCCAGTAAAAGAAAAGTTGTAGCTCATAAAAGGTTTTTCTTATTCGTCAAATTCTAGATCGAATATTTCAACGCGAAATAACCAAAAAATGACATACTTTTCGGGGAAAACTCATTAGAACTTTTTTAAAGTGTTTCAAAAAGCTTTATTTTTATTTTTACTGAAGTTTCTAGCAACAAAACTAAGCCAGTTACGCTCAAAAGACAGATAATCCGATTTTTTTTATAAAAAAATTGTAAAAATCTTCCCTTATTTAGCACCCTAAATGAAACTAATCATTATCGCTTTACAAATTACTTATCTTTTTTATATGACCTGTAAGTTTCACCGGTTCAAAGTGCTTTTTTTTAGAAAGGGTTCTAGTTGAAAGGGCTTGAACGAGTCACTTATCATGAGTATAGGCAAATTTTAAACAGCCATATCTTAACCAATTTTTGTCTTACAGAAAAAAAAATAAAGCCAAAATATTTTTAAAAGCAAAACCTACATTTCTTTACTCTTTGAGATTTTTCGTAGGTATCACTAATACTTTTTTAGTTATTTTGAAAAAAGGCATTTTTCCAAAATAAAAAAAAATTTTAACTATGAAACCATTTTTTTTTAAAAAATAAGAATTTCGAACCGGTCAAACTTACAGATCATATAAACAATAAATATTTAAAGTAAATGGTAAAGCGCTAACGATAAATTTTATTTGAGGTGCGAAATAGGGGGAGATTTTCACGATTTTTTTTTACCAAAAAAGCGGCCAACTTTATTTTGAGCGTAACTCGTACAGTTTTGGTGCTAAAAACTTTTATGAAAAATAAAAAAAAAAGCTTTTTTTTGAAACATTTAAAAAAGTTTTAATGAGTTTTTCCCGAAAAGTGCTTCATTTTTTGGTTATTTAAGGTTGAATGATTCGATTTGGAATTGGACGAATAAGAATAATTTTTCATGAGCTTCAACTGTGCTTTTACTGTGTCGATGGACTTCATGAATAAGTACATCATTTTTTTGTATCTTATAAGCTACATTTTTGCTACAAATGTTTTTTCGATATCTAATATTTAATTCGATTAAATACTTATTTTTGAGTTTTTTTTAATGAAAAATAAACATTTTCACTCGCAAATGCCTTAAAAAGTATTAACAGAGATAAAGAATCTCTATAGAACAAAAGTTGCTTATAATTAGTCAATTTATACATTTCCGGACTTATTTTAAACGTATGTTTTTCACGCCAAGAAGGGGTGTCACCCTCCGAAATAAAAGCAACCAACGGCGTACGTCCAACTTTGAAGTGGAGTTACACACTAGAACCTAAATCCAAATTGTCAAGCAAATACGTCCGTCGTGACGCTGATAATTTCACTCCAAAATTGTCATTTACTAAGCTATTGTTGTATTCATGCATTGCTTATGACGACTTACATTTTTCATCATTATTGGTATAGATAGAACAAAATAGAACAAAAATTACTAAATGATTACATTAGTACGTAGTATTATTCTATGAGATGAACAACTTTCTTCGTGTACTACAATCAGCGAATATTCTACAATTTTATTAATTCGGATGGGCAACTTCATTTTCAATACTGCACTGCTTAAAAAACGTATGTATGCGAATAATATGACAACACATTTTTACAGATTAGACGACAAGATGGGCCCATGACATATTGGGCCCCGCCGTGAGCTTCATGCTGAGTGGGCCTCTGTTACGCCTCGGGATAATTGTATCGAAATACTAAACGTAGGTAAAGATTAAAGAGAAAACCCATTTCTAGTTTTAGAAATATTTTGTTCTTAAATTCGGCACATTGCAATTCTCAAATCTTTCAATAGTCACATACAAAGCATTATAGTTTATTGTCGTCCGTCACCATAAAAGGATTAAGTTTCTAGATATGAAATGATTCACTTGCCGAATAAACCTATTTAGAAGTTTACGTTTGTAAAGGACACACAACGTAAAATAATATAACAATAACAGATTATTACATAATATCAGACAGCAAGATAGGGCCCAAATCGATCGCCCCCCCCCCGCACTCTTCATGCTGCGGGGACCTCTGTTACGCCCCTGGTTCTCTAAACTCAGACACAACTGGCTAGTGATGTTAGTAGGTATTTTTTTTTGCAAATTTTGCCAAATTGGCAAAATTACTGACTAAATTAAGTATTTTTTATGGGAAATAAGCCACAATTTTACTAAAAAAATGATTTTATTAACGTTTCGAAGCCCAAATCGGTTTTAGTTGTCAACGAAACCCGATTTGGGCTTCGAAACGTTAATAAAATCTTTTTTTTAGTAAAATTGTGGCTTATTTCCCATAAAAAATACTTAATTATAAAAATGTCACAAGGAAAAAGCTTCAGAACAACATTACTGACTAAAATCACTAGTCAGTTGTATCTGAGTTTAGCGAAGCGATTATACAAGAAATCTTAGAGCATAACAACAGACACGAAAGCAGAAAATTCTATAAAAGAATAAAAGAAAGCACACGCACAGTCATTTAGACCAAAAATGACGATATGCAAAGACAAGAGAACTACTGCAAGAGAAATAAAAAATTATAATAAGATGGAAATAATACTTCTAGAAATTACCTAAATGCAGACAATGAAAATAAACAAAACGAGACAAATACAGTGGAGGAGCACATTGAAAATCCGAGTTAAGAAGAAGTAGTCCAAATAATAAAGACACTAAATGACAATAAAGCGCCAGGAATGGACGAAATTTCGGCAGAATTTCCGAACTCAGGAAAGAATTCATTACCTAATAATATTAATAGGTATGGCCTAAGGAGCAAATGCCGGAGGAAAGGTCAGTTGACCTTATTCAGCCAATGCATGTATAAAAGAGGAGATAAAAGTGAATGACACAATTATAGGCCAATTACATTGCTAATTGTAGTATACAAAATCCTTTCTGGTAGTATCTACAATAGATTGTTAGAGTACTGCGAAAATATAATTTTTGATTTTCAAAATGGATTCAGACCAAATAGAGCCACTACAGACAATATATTCATACTAAGAACGATACAAGCAAAAGCTTATAAATATGACGTTGAACTATGTAATATACATCTAGATTTTAAACAAGCTCTTGATAGTGTGAAAAAAAAACAAATTGCTGGTGGACCTTTGTAATTTAGGTATACCAAAAAAATACCAGCCCCACAAAAATAACGTTACAGGGTTCAAAAGTATCAGTTAAAGTAGATGGGGAACTGGCTTCCCTGTTTGACATTAAAATGAAAGTGAGATAGAGAGACGGATTTTCTACCATGCCGTTCAACCAAGTTCTTGAGGCAGTCATCAGAAAAACTAGTATAACCGGCCGTACAAACAAATCCCAAAACAGTACCTACAAATTATTGCGTATGCAGACGATGTAGCCTAATGAGAGGGTTCAAGGAAATTGATCCTGAAGCACGAAAAAAGAGGTTAAAATAAACGAAACAAAAACTAAGTACATCCAACAAAAGAACAACTGACAATGAAAAAATATCATAGTAGCCAATTATACCATTGAACGTGTATATACCTACTTTCTTTATGTATATCTGGACACAGAAATCAATCAATAGATTTCCGTAAGTAGCGAAATTAATGCACGTATTTGCAGTGGGATTCATACATACTATGTTAATAGAAGATTGATGACATCGAAATTATTAGGTAAAAGAACCAAAGTTGACAGTGAAATGTACGGAACATTGCTTAAACCCGTAATAACCTATGATTGTAAAACCTGGGTAATGACGAAAAAAGATGAAGCCCAACTCAGGACATTCGAGAGAAAGTAACTGAGAAAAGTATATGGCCCCATGGCAACAGGAAGATGTCACATGAATAATCAGGAGAAACAACGAGGTTAATAACTTAATGAAGGGTATGATACCTATTGTAAGATTTGTAAAAGGTCACAAACTGTCGTACTTGGAACATGTCTAGGCACAAGAAGATACAAAAACGACAAAGAAAATAATACAATGGAAGCCGGTAGGAAGGCAAAAAAAAAGGCGCAAAAAATGAATATAAGGCAATGGAGGAGAAGGGCACAATAGAGATCTGAATGTAAGGACATAGCCAGACAAGCAAAGGCCCATTCAGGGATATGAGGCAAAAAAAGAGAAATAAGAAGTAATATTATATACCGGGTGTCCCAATAAGAATGGCTCTCGGCCATATCTCAGAAACCGTTTATAGTACAGCCTTGAGAAAAAAATATTTATAACAAAAGTTGCCTCGGGAAAAGCCTGAAAATTATTTTCGTATTTGTAGGTCCACCACTAGAGGCCGTAATTAAATATCAAAAATTAAATAATCAAAATTATACAAAATTTACCTAATTAAAGGGCACTGGAAATCCAATCATCGTATTCTTCATAAAATTCTGCGCATATCTGATTTCACCAGTTTAAGTCTACCTTTGCAAATAAGAGGTGGGGGTGAGTGGGAACATACATATGGAAAAATGGTTGTAAGTCCGGTTTTGCTAAGTCGAATTTTGCGTACTTAATCTTGTTGAAAACACCTCTTTTTCGTCAATGTATATATATATATATATATATATATATATATATATATATATATATATATATATATATATATATCAATCGGTTTTAAAACGTCTTGCGACGTTGTTCGATGCCTAATTTCCATGACACTCTATCATCCCATTGGCCCTCTCTAAGATCTCTTGCGCTCATCGCCTTCGTTACTCCCTCTCTCCAAGATTTCTTGGGTCTGCCTCTCTTTCTGCGGTTTGGTGGTACCCATTGCATAATTATTTTAGGGAGTCTTGAGTTATCCATCCTCTGGACGTGCCCGTACCATATCAGCTGTTTTCTTTCTATGTCTCTTGTTAGAGAGCCGTCAACCCCCATTCGCTGTCTTATCTCATCATTACGTATTCTCTCTCTGCGTGACACTCCTACTGATCTTCTAAAAGCGTCCATTTCTACTGCCTCCAGTTTTCTTCTGTTGTTTTCCGTTATCCGCCAAGTTTCTGCTCCGTAAAATAGACTGCTTTTAATAAGAGATTCGTAGATATTGTGTTTTCTTCTTTTTCCTATTTCATGACTCCACAGTACGCTGTTTAGACAACCTATTTTTTTTCTGGATTGTGTTATTATTCTCTTTATTTCTTCATCATCTTTCCCCGTTGTGTCAAAAACGATTCCTAGATATGTGTAATGGTCGCAGGGCATGATGATTTCATTATTTTCTAATGTGATGTTCGATAGTTCGGTACCTATTGGCAGGTATTTTGTTTTTTCTGTATTAATTTCTAGTCCCCACTTTCTATATTCTTCTTGTAATTTCCTTGCCATGTACTCTAGAGTAAGTTTTCGTCAATGTAAGTGTCTTATTTTCGAAATAGCCTAATATGTAATATGCAAGCTAGGAGACGTTATTTAATTATTTTCAGAAATTTAGTTTTCTTTGGAAGATATTAAATACAAGTATGCATTTTTAATCCTGTATTTCAAAATTAGACCAAATTAGCAACATAATACCGAAAACCGCATGTCGATAGCTTTTTTAGATCTTGAGATATCTTAAGAAATGTTTAAATTTTAAATATAACTGTTACTGTCACCGGTAAACGAGGTTAAGGAAAAGTAGTGTGCTATGGAAAAAACAAATAAACATTTTCCAGATGTAAACGTATATAATTAATTAAAACAACAATAGGACAAAAAACACTATAAAATATAACAAAAAAATAAAAGCAACTACTTACTTATTCTTAGCGACTGCCTAAATGTTCAATTTGTTGCCCATCATTTTCTATGCAAGCATTTACTCTTTCAAGAGTAGATTGAATAGCAACAGATTTAACTATTTTAGACTTTTATTTATGACGACGGATTAAAGACCTTGTTTTTGCCGCTAGGCCCACTACTCGAGAAAACATGATCTAGAATCTAGAGAGTACGAAACGCCATTCAAAGCATTGCGACAGCAGAAATTGAGACTGCTGTCCAATCTACTCTTGAAAGAGTAAATGTCATCGAAAATGATGGGCAACAATTTAAACATTTAGGTCATCACTAAGTAAGTATGTAGTTGCTTTTATTTCTTTGTTATATTTTATAGTGTTGTTTGTCTTATTTTTGTTTTAATTAATTATATACGTTTACATTTGGAAAATATTCCTTTGTTTTTTCTATAGCACACTACCTTTCATTAACTTCGTTTACCGATGACATTAACAGTTGTTTAAAATTTACACGTGTCTTAAGATATCTCGAGATATAAAAAAGGTATCGACATGCGGTTTTCGGTATTATGTTGCTAATTTGGTCTTTTTTTGTGATATAGGATTAAAAATGCATACTTGTATTTAATATTATCCAAAGATAACTATAATTCCGAAAATAATTAAATAACGCCTACTAGCTGGCATATTACTTATTAGGCTATTTCGAAAATAAGACATTTACATTGACAAAAAAGATCTGTTTGCAACAAGACCAAGTATGCAAAATTTGATTTAGCAAAACCGGACTTACAGCCATTTTTTCATAAGAAGGTTCCCACTCACCCCCACCTCTTATTTGCAAAGTTATACCTAAACTTGTGAAATCAAATATGCTCAGAATTTTATGAATAATATGATGATTGGATTCTTAGTGCCCTTTCATTAAATAAATATTGTAAAATTTTAATTTTTTAATTTTTTATATTCAATTACGCCCTCTAGCGGTGGACCTACAATTATGAAAATAATTTCCAGGCTTTTCCCGAGGCAACTTTTGTTATAAATATTTTTTTCTCAAAGCTCTACTATAAACGGTTCCTGAGATATGGCCGAGAGCCATTCTTATTGGGACACCCGGTACATTATAATTATTACGGCTTTAAATAATATACATAGAATACTCTTTAACACCTTGACTGCGTTACAGAAAAATTAGACCTCGTAATTATATTAACGGTTGGCTGCATCGACTTTCTCGTAACACACGGTAGCAAATGGGATATACGGGACATATATGCCTCGTAACGTACTCAACGTAAGTTTATAAATATCTCTAAACGCAGCCAAGGTGTTACAAATACGGATTCAGATACAGTGCGGTGGAATCAGTGTTGCCCCCCCCCTGTTAACTTGTTTATTTTAAGAACATAAACAAAACGCTCGGACAGGTCGATTTTTAAACTAACCATAGTATATTATAGCATCAACGTTTCGAACTTTATGCGATCTCTCTTCAGGTGACAGGCATAACTTTGATTTTTTTAAATGGTAAAGTAAATCATGTGACACCTCATCTAACAGCTTTTAAAATACTGAGTTCAAAAATGTATAATACTTTAATCCTTTTTGAGATCGCAGGCCCAAAATTTCGGTCGAACTCTTTTTAAACGCATTTATTTTTTTCGAATTCTGAGAAAACTAATAAGTATTTTTGAAAAATTTAAACGCAGAATGAAAGACTAGATTATTACCGAGGGCCGACAGTCCCTTAGAATAAACAAAAAGTTTCTTTTGAATGATATATTTGAAATTAAAAATCACACTAAATTTTCTCTTTTTTCCACCACTGTGACTTATTAAAATAAACATTATAGGAGTTCTCAGGGACTTTGGACCATCGAGAATACTGTAATATTTCATTCTGCGTTTAAATTTTTCAAAAATATTTATTGGTTTTTTCAGGATTCGAAAAAAATGATTGCATTTAGAAAGAATTCGACCAAAATTTTTCGCCTACGCTCTCAAACAGGATTAAAGTATTATACATTTTTGAACTCAGTATTTTAAGAGCTTTTAAATGAGGTGTCACATGATGTACTTTCCCATTTTAAAAAATCAATGTTATGGCTGTCACCTGAAGAGGGATCGCGTAAAGTTCGAAACGTTGATGCTATAATATACTATGGTTAGTTTAAAAATCGACCTGTCCGAGCGTTTTGCTTATATTCTTAAAATAAACAAGTTAACAGGGGGGCAACACTTATTCCACCGCACTTTATAAAATACTAATTAAAAGTAACTGCGGCATATTCTTCACTAGAAAAATATCTTACATTTTATAGAAATATAGATAATACAATTATTATTTATTATAACATTAATCATGAAATTGTGTATTGTGTATTGTTTATTAAATAATTTGATATAAATGATCTTTTTTTAACCCGTGTATTGGCAAAATGAATCTACACTCACCGGCACAAAATTCCGGTACTAAAAATTTTTGATTAAGTTTGACAATTATTTATAACTTTAGTATTTGTACTCCGATTTTCAAGATTCTTAGCTCAATTTGTAGGTACATGTATTGATATCGTTTGTTATTATTCTGGTAACAAAAATTTTTTGCTTAGATGACATTATACGGAGCGGAATTGAAGCGTTGTATTTCTTCCGAAGTTTCCCAATAAAAACACTGTTTTAAAGGTTTATAAAATACTGCTTTTAAAAATATCAAACGCACTAAAATTAACAACACAAAATAAAATTAACAACAAAACCAGACAATTCAATAGCGGGTATATTCACCTCCAGCAGCAACGAATGCTCGCAATCTGTTTGGCATCGAATAAATAAGATGTGTTATCCTTTCCTGGGGAATATCCTGATATTCCTTTACCAGGGCCATACTGTAGGTAATAAATTTTCTGAAGGCCTAAGATGACGATGACTAGCTATTTTCAATTAATCCCATAAATGCTCGATAGGATTGAGATCTGGGCCGCATGCGGGTCATTCTAATCTTATCAATCTAACCTCTATGATATTTATGTTTATGAGTCAATCAGTGGCTTTATCTAAAAAAAAATGGCGCAGCTCTTACAAGAAAAGAGATAGTCGGATGTTTCCAAAAACAAAATCTTAGTGATGCCTCCTGGATAATACGAAAGGACTATGAAACCAAATCAGCTCTTCAATTTTTCTAAAGAATTTTTTAAAGTTAGGAGAAAATACAACGCTTTCATTCAGCCCCGTATAATGCTATCCAAGCAACAATTTTTGTTACCGGAATAATAACAAACGATATCAATACATGTACCTACAAACTGATGCAAGAAATCAGAGCACAAAAATAATGATAAGGTTATAAATTTTCAAACTTAATCGAAAATTTTTAGTGGCGGAATTTTGTGCCAGTGAGTGTATTTTCATAGTAAAATTTAAATAAAATATAGATTTACTTACATGTTATCCGAGTTACTAGGATAGTTACTGTCTATTGCACCAGGACTGACATTTTTGTTATTCGTTTGTCTTTTAGTCGGACTAGTAAATACTTCAGTGAACAAAACACAAGCTATAATAATACTTGCTGATTTCATTATACCGATATTATGTGGCGAAAAATTAAAAGTATCTTCATTTAATAAATATGGTACTTCCAAGGACTAAATCACCTTGTCCCCTTCTACAATCCAAAACTTGTCACTATATTTAGGAGATAAATTTAATTTTAAATTTATGATTATATAAAATGGCTATTTTTTATCGTGTGGGTTGTGGGTGTAAGTTAATTCATATTATAGAAATTTACGTGATTAATGTATTCAATTTTGTTTCGAATACATCTCCTTACTATCGAAGTTAAAATTATGCTTAAAATTAGAAAAAATAAGAAAATTAACATACATATATAAATAATATCAAAAATAAACTAAATGACGATTCAATACTATAAAGAGTAAAGTAACAAAAAAATCGTCTAATTTTAAATAAAAAACAGCTCTAACAGATACTATATGGTAGGATTTTATACGTAGAAAAATCAACCAGTAACATTGGTAGGGGTTACAAATAATTATTCTGTTTTTCTTCTACAGGTAGTTGTCGAGAGAGTTTATTCTCTTCATCATCAATGGTTCTACAGCCTTATGAAAGATCCTCGACCTTCCCAAGTCTATTACGCCAGTCAGTCCTATTCATTGCCAACCGTTTCCAGTTTGCTGCGCCTATTTTTCTCCCATCCTCATGTACACCATCCTTCCATCTGAGTTTTGGCCTACTCCTATTTCTACTTCCCACAGGTTGTGACATAAAGATTCTTCTAGGAGGGTTGTTCTGCTGTGATCTTGCTAGATATCCTGCCCATCTTAGTCTTCCTACTCTTATAGAGATACTACATCTATACCACCAAATTTTTGTTTATATCTGTGGTATACGTCGTACCTCCTCCTCCAAACACCATTTTCACAGATACCACCAAAAGTTCCTCTCAGGATCCTTCGTTCAAATATAAGCAGAAGGTTTTCATCTGCCCTGGAGATGGTCCATGCCTCTGATACATATATCAACACTGGTTGTATAAGGGTTATGTATATGGTTATTTTTGTTTTTTGGCTTAAGTTTCTGCTTCTCATGTGTCTACTCAGTCCAAAATAGCATTTGTTTGCTAGGATTATCCTCTGCTTGATTTCTTCCGTCATGACGTTCTCCTTGGTGATCAGGGAGCCTAAGTATGTGAATTTGTCCACCACTTCAAAAGTAGAGTTATCAACCGTGAATTGGTGACCGATGTTTCTGGCTCTATTGTTGGGTGTTGATGCTATCATCTTAGCTTTCTCCTCGTTTACTTGCAGACCCATATTTTTTAGGCATTTGAGAAGGTGGTATACATTTCTTCTAGCTTGCGTGTTGTGCAGGCAACAAGGTCTACGTCATCTGCATATGCCAAAATTTGGGATGATTTATTAAAAATATTTCCTCTGTTTTCTATTCGGGCATCCCTGACTGCCTTTTCCAGAGCTATGTTGAAGAGGAGACACGCCAGCGCATCTCCCTGTCGCAGCCCAACATGCGTTTCAAACGCCTGTGATTGTTCGCCCTGTATTTCGACTTTGAAAACAACTTTACGCATTGTAGCCTTAACCAATCTTATTAGTTTATCAGGGATGTGGAATTCATCCATGGTTTCATACAATTTATTTCTTAGAACACTATCATAGGCCGATTTAAAATCTACAAAAAGATGGTATGTATAGATATTGAATTCATTAGTTTTTTCCAGTATTTGCATAGCACAAAGATCTGGTCTGTTGTTGATCGACCAGGCCTGAAACCACTTTGATATTCTCCAAGAGCTCCTCTGAATGTGCACTTAGGCGACTATAAGATACTCGAAAATATTTTGTAGGCTGTATGAAGGAGGGTTATTCCCCTATAGTTTCTACATTCCAATTGATCACCCTTTTTGTGTAGTGGGCAAACGATTCCAATACACCACTCTTCCGGGATTTGTTCCTCATTCCAGACTCTCAGTATGATTTTATATATTTGATTAGCCAGAGTAGCACCTCCATATTTAATAAGTTCCGGAGATGGTATACCATAACTTCCTGGAGATTTATTATTTTTTAGGTATTTTATTGCATCCCATACTTCTTGAATTGATGGAGGCTCTAATGGTGTATTGTTGCTTGCTCCTACTTTTCTTTCTTGCATTATTCAGAGTTTTATAGAATTTTCTTGTTTAATTTTCCTGTTTTAATGTCTCAAGATCTTCCAGTATTCTATTTTCCTAGATTCGCTTTTTTCTTCTACGAATGCACTTCTCTTCTCTTCTAAGGTCTTTATATTTTTGTCGTTTTTCTCGGGTTCTTCTTTGCTGCATCAGTTTATATGCATCGTTATTTCTTCTTGTAATGTCTTCACACTCAGTATCGAACAAGTCATTGCGTGATGGTGGTTTTTCTGGCCCTAGAATATTATTTGCTGCATCTTTAATATTATTATTACACATTTCCCATTGTTCGCTGATTGTTAGGTGATCATTAATTATGTAGTTAGTTTCGATATAGTGAGTTGTTTCTAGCTCTTTATAAATTTTCTCCATGCTTTTCTCTTTATCGCCATTTGTGTATTGGTCCTTATTTTGTAATCTCTCTGGTATGTTGCTGTTTCACGCTTTCATTGTTCTACCTCTTCTGTTTTTCAATATTGATTTTGCTTCCCACGCTCTTTTCACTTATTTGTTACTATCCATTCGTGTTGTATGACCGAACCATGCTAGACTAATTGGTCATCATCAGTACGGTGTAGCCAAGTTAAAAAAGGAGCATGTTAACTTGGGAAAGGATAACCACAGAAGCAATGTTATTATTTTTGGCGACAATGTCAGAAGACCCTGAGAGGACAATGTCTCTTTCAGGACTACAATTAACACAGCCACGGAGGTAAAGCTACCTTATGAAAGGAAAGCCAAAACGTTATAAAAATAAAGAATGTCGAGTAAACGAGTACTACAACTAACATAGAAAATGAAAGTCATTGGCCAAAAACTCGCTACATGAATGTGAAAACAATAGAATTCTTTTAGGTTACGGCCATCACAGAAGTATCTCGGATAGACAGTACGGATTTAGAAGATCCAGATCCACAATAGATGCGGTAAAGGCAATAACTGACACGGTCAAAGAGACGAGGAAAAGATGGGCCGTTCTCGTGATGTTCGATGTGAAAAATGCATTTAATTCTGCCAATTGGGGTCACATCGTCAAAGCTCTGGAAAAGTCAAGAGTGTCAGAATATTTAGTAAATATAATCAAGAACTACCTTAATGAAAGGTATGTCCAGGTGGCGAAGCCTAAAGACCTGCAAACTACAGCAGGAGTACCGCAAGGATCCGCACTGGGACCAACATTATGGAATGTTCTGTATAACGGGGTTCTGGAAATTACCTATGGAAGTAAAGTCAAAGCTATTGCGTATGCAGATGATCTAGCGCTACTGATTCAGACTGAAACGAACTGGGACTTAGAAGATATAGTGAATAAAAGTTGTAGGAAAGTATATGACTGGATGAGGGAACAAGATCTCGAATTGGCTACACATAAAACAGAAATTGTCATTTTAAAAGGCCCAAGAAAACGACCCAATCTAACTTTCATGGTAGGCAGTACAAGAATAGAGCCGACAAATTGTACGAAATACTTGGGCATACATCTGGATACAGGTCTTAGATATACCAAACATCTTAGTAAAATAGTCCAGAAAGCAGAAGGAAGGACCACTGCATTATCAAAGATCATGCCAAATATCGGCGGACCAAGCAGTCATAAAAGAAGAATGTACCTTCAGGTAGTGCATTCTACTCTTCTGTATGGTGCCCCCATATGGTACGAAGTTTTGAGAATGACAAAGTATAAAAACATGCTGGAAAAATCACAAAGAAAACCCCTCTTGAGACTAACAAGTGCGTACCGGACTACCTCGACAATTGCCCTTCAGGCAATATCAGATATGCTCCCCATTCACCTCCTAGCCAAAGAAAGAATGCTATTATATGCAAATGATTACGGCCACTTGCCCCACATAAAGTCTGAGGTAAAAAGACAGATGTACCAAGAATGGCAAGGTGAATGGGAGGCACAAATCGAAAAGGTTCAATGGACCAAAAGGCTCATTCCAGATGTGGTGGCCTGGTCTGCATGTAAGTATATAAGATTAAATTATTATTTTACACAGTTCCTCACCGGCCATGGTTCCTTTAGATCGTATACGTATGTTATCAAGAAGACAGTAGATGACCAATGTTCAGAATGCAACATCAGAGACGACGCTCAACACTGCATATTTGTCTGCAGGCTCTTTGAAAGAGAAAGATTGATTCTAGAAACAAGGTTAGGAGAAATCTCCATTGATAACGTTATGGAAAAATCTTTGCAAAGCAAAGATAACTTTAATTTGGTGGTCGATCTGATAACCGGAATTATGAAGAGAAAGGAGACGCTTGAGAGAGCGAGAGAGGATCAAGGTGGATATACTTGTACTGGATTGATGGGACTAAAGTACGGACGAAGTATATTTGTGTATATGTGTTTGTGTGTACTATGTATGTTTGAATGTCTGTATGTGTAAATATGTGTATATTTTAAGCATGACATCATATAGATAATTATTTGCCTGTTGTATACATTATTTTCTTTTCTTTTTTCTTTTATCTTTTTGGAAAGTTATCTGAGCCGTATTAGGCTTGACAGACTGCCCCGCTGCACTCGAAGTTACATCCGCCAAGGAATTTGTACCGTGTGCACCGGGGGAGAAGGGGGTGGAATTTAGTTGGTAGGCAGTTAGCCAGAGGGTGCCCGTAGGCAGGACTTCTTAGGGGGAAATGCATGGGGGTAAACTCTTCCTCTCTGAATCCAACACACGCTTAGCCATCCTTAAGTGGACACGGCTAGGTAAGGTATTTAGAATATTTACCACCTCCTCAAAAAAAAAAGGTTACGGCCATGGACGTATAAATAAATCTTTATTTATACGTCCATGGTTACGGCTAACAAATCCACGGAGGTAAAGCTACCTGAGGAAAGCCAACACCTTAAAATAAAAGATGTTGAGTAAGCGAGTACCTACTCGGAGTACTACAATAAACATAGAAAAGAAAAATCATTTGCTAAAACGCGCAATGTGCATTGCGACTGATTAAATCAGAAATATGTATTACATACATCTCATTGTACAGTGAATTCACAGTATGCGTCAACAGCTATCAAAAAAAGTTCCTAATCCCATGTTCCTAATCCCATGTTGGTTTCAATAGAAATTAGATCTCCGATCAAGCAGCAAAACAGGCCTGTTTCCTAAAAAATCTGTAAAACATACAACGTCATCAAGATTTAATGGCTCTTGTCAAGAACAACCTTTGGCAAATACACTGTAACGTGCAAAATACAAAACTATGCACAATTCAACTAACTGTTACCTCCATCACCATGACCCAAATGAGCAAGAAAGTCAATAATTTTATCAGAAGACTCATAGTGCGGCAGATTCGTGCAAATATTATAAGAATTGTGCATTTAATGATAGAAGCACATAATTTGTAATACATACAGTACACATATAAAGGTTCAACATTAGATATGAGGCCATCTCAGATTTTACCTTTTACAAAAATGGCGGGCATTCAAGATGGCGACGATACAATGTGACTAATAGCATGATAACTTTTAAACGAAAAGTCCGACTTCAACCAAATTTGGGGAAAGGCGGGCAAAACGGGGTAGCTGCCTAAAACGAAGTACCCCCTTTTTTTCAATATCACTCACTCGATCTATACGACGTTAACGAAATTATATTATAGACGCCTGTTCACGCCTTCTGTCATAAAGCAGATATAATTAACTGTTAGGCAATTGTTGTGAAGAGTACATGTGGGTTTTTAGTTAACCAAGTTATAATATTGATAATAAAACAATTTATTATTTAATATCATTACTTCCAACTAACAGTGAATGTGTTCTAGAGTATTCGCTTGTCATTATGTTAAAAAATAAAACTTGTAATAATTTAAACAGGTCATAATCTTAAAATCTGCTCTTTGGGCAAAATGGGGTACCGATAGGTAGGGTAAAATGGGTTACCCTTTTTACCATACCTATTGGTACTCTTTACCCTTTTACCATACCAAGTAAGATATCCGATGATCAAGCCAAATCACAGACGAGTAAGAAATCGCAATTGAATAAAACTAACAAAGTAGAGTCAGATTCAGAAGGCGAAGATAGTGACATTGACTGGTTCTGCGAAAACTTTTATTCAAGTTCCACAGAAGGATGGATAAACTGATCCAGTTGCCTTAAATGGGCTAAAAATTCATGTGCAAGTGTAGAAGATAAGGATGATGAAGTAGTACTTGTATGCGAATTTTGTCAATAGGCGTCTCTTGGTTTCAATTTGGTACCCCATTTTACCCTATACGACGGGCATAATGGGGCAATTTACATTAGTTTCTATTTTTTCATATAATAAAAAAACTTTGACTTTTCTTAAATTTAAATTATATTAATAAATAGTTACTACTCTAACAATGATATTTGTTTTATTTTAAGACCTTAAAAGTTACAGATTTTTTTTAAAT
>NC_065447.1:142898840-142902534 GCF_917563875.1 Diabrotica virgifera virgifera
AAAATGTATAGATACTTACGTAATAGAAAATAGATATTGTGCAGGGCGTCAATAAGTTATATTTCATGAATAAAATACCATGACGTCACTTTTACTTTTCCTCCCTAGGGAGGAACAACTTTGGTCCCTACAATCAGGTCCGGAAAAGTATACTTTCGGTAGAGGTAGGAGGAAAATTTTTTTGTTTATTATTAATGCTTATTGACATCTTAGACTATTATATGGACTTAAAAATGATTAAAAATAATTAAAATAATTAATCGGGATGTTGCCCAACTATTTACCGAGTTGCAAATTTATAATAATTGCCTATTTCAAAATGCACTTTTGAAATGCATTTTTCTTATGCACAAATGCAATTTCAGATTTCTTATTCATTGCATTAGTTCACAAAATTTCCTGACATTCTCACGAATCCAACGCACCAAACTGCATTAAAATCCGTCTTACTGCGCCAAAAATCGACAGTAAGGCCTTTTTTGTGCTTCAATGCCTCGACTAATTCGGCCAGAGATCAAAAGGTCTTGAGTTCGAATCCAGTGCAATCCTATACTTTTTTTTTTTTTGAAAGCGGTAAGCACAAAATTAGTTTGGTGTTTAAAAAAAAATTAAAACAAACTGTTTAAAGTATATTTATTTTTAAGAAATCATATAATAGAAGTATAACTTCTCATTCCAGACCTGATCGTGTTACCAGCAACTGGTTTTATAAACAGCTCTGAAATAATATTAGTAAAAATCGTTAATTAACAAGTTAAAATTACTACTAAAGTGATAATAGTGATTATTTAAGTGCAGGAAATCATACGTGAGTAAAGAAAACTCTCATTTTGTTTGATTGCATGATAATAAACTGACCATTGTTCTGACTAACCTAACAATTTGGTTAGAATAAAAAGAGCAATTATCAAAATCTGGTTGTTCGTCAACTTTTAAATAAAACAGGTCCGTACTCAGCCAAATTAATGAAACCGAAAAATCGAAAACGACCAAAATGAATAATAATAACAGCAATGGTATTATTAATACTGATAACTTACCAAACACTAAAAAATATTCCACAGCATTGACTCATTCACCAATAACTTATCCAAGCAAAGAACAGGGAATTATCTTTTCTGCAATAGAGGGCCTCAAACTACAAGATTACTTATTAGAACTCGGACCAATTGTAGATCCAAAAAACATTATATTTTCATCCAAGATTTCAAACAACCGTGTTTGTGTATACTTATCAAGTAAATCAGTGGTAGACAAATTTTTAAAAGAACATAATTCTATTAAAATTAATAACACAGTAATACCAGTAAGAAAGCTAGTTACCCCATCACAAAGACTTGTTCTATCCAACGTAAGTCCCACAATTCCACATAATTTATTGGAAACCAAGTTAAAAACTATTGGATTACAGCTAATGTCACCTATCACATTCTTACGAATTGGAGCACCTGATCCAGCGTATAGTCACATACTTAGTTTTCGAAGGCAGGTCTACATATCTCCTCCAGAAGATAATTTCCAAATTCCCGAAGTATTAGAAATTTATCATGATGACTTAACATATCACATATATCTTACAACAGATACATTATGCTATAAGTGCAAACTACCAGGTCATTTGGCATCACGATGTGCCAGCCTCCAACTCCAAGCTCCTACTCCATATACTAAATCACAACAACAAAGTTCCTCTCTAGACAATCCCTCAGACAGCAATAATTCAAGTGAGTCTATATCAAATACTACTAACTTTGAAATGATATGTGAACAAACACCAATTACTCCTATACTCAATGAGCCTAATCACGACATACCCACTTCTTTTAAAGTTCAAACAACTTCAATAACTAATCCTACGACCTCTAAACGAAATGCAACATCTAGTCCAGAAGATACACCAGATATTACTAATTCCTCAGAAGCAAACTCTTACTTTACAAAACCTGTCCCAAAAGCTCCAAAGAAAAAGTTGAAGTCGGAAGGCAAACCCTCATTAGAATTTCGAGAACTGCCCCAAAACATAATCAATTTCATTGACAACCACAATCCTAAGTTCCCACTCGATAGTCAACAATTCACTGACCTATTAGAGAATACTCACGGTAGTAGTGATGCATTAAGCATTGCTAAAGACTATACCGAAAATATTCCATCTCTTATAGATATGATAAATGCAATACATTCGCAGACTGAAGATCGAAAAATGAAAATCAAATGTACTAGACTAACTAAAAAATTAACTAAAGAAGTGCTCCGACTTTCTGTTTCATCTGACTTCGACAGTGATGTATCTCAAAACTAATTATTTAAATAAAAATATAATTCATGTATAATAATATTTTACAGTGGAATTTAAACAGTTTTCACACCCGCCTACCCTTATTTCAGGTTATAATTAGGAAACATTCTCCTGATATTATATGTCTTCAAGAAACTAATTTTAAAGACAACAATGTGTGTGACTTGAAGTCATATAATGTCTACTATCAAAATAGACAGACAAATCATGCCAGTGGTGGTGTTGCAATATATACTAAAACCGATTTACAAGTACACAGAATCACAATTAATACAAACTTAGAAGCAATAGCAGTAACAGTAACAACAGGTACTAATCAAAAAATGAACATATGTAATATTTATATTCCCCCGAACCATAATATCCAAGGAAATGAACTTTCCGACTTAATTATGCAAATTCCATCACCAAAATTAATTCTAGGTGACTTTAATAGCCATAATCTCCTATGGGGTTCCGAAAAAACTACTAAAAATGGAAAGTTATTAGCAAACATAATCAATAGCCTGAATTTAACAATAATGAACGATGGAGCTAAAACACGTTTCGACGCAGCTTCTGGAAATTTTTCAGCAATTGACTTGTCTATTTCTGACCCATCGACGTTACTAAATCATACATGGCAAACCGTAGACGATTTATATGGAAGTGATCATTATCCAATAATAATAACAAAAATTTCCAACCCCACAACAAAAACCAATCCTTTTCAAAAGTGGAAAATTAAGCAAGCCAACTGGAACATCTTTAAAACAAAAATTACCGAAGAAATATCAAATATCCCTATAAGTGAAGAAGACATAAACTTAACTTTAAAATTGTTTAATAACTTAATCACTGAAGCCGCCACAATTGCAATGGGAAAAACAAAGTACATAGCAAAAAACAAAGTTGTTCCCTGGTGGAATGAAGAGTGTGAATTGGCAATAAAGCAAAGTAAAAAAGCATTAAATACTTTCAAAAGACATAAAACTAATGAGAACTTGATAGAGCTAAGGAAAAAAAGGGCATATGCAAAATTAATTACTACCAGATCTAAAAAAGAGTCTTGGAAAAAATACGTTCAAAGTATTAACAGGAATACTAACATGTCATCCGCATGGAAAAAAGTAAAGAAAATAGCTGGCGTCAATACACAAAATGGAATAAAATACCTAGAACGAAATGGAAACCTAATTATTGAAAACAAAAAAATTGTAGAAGAATTAGCTGAAACATACAGACAAGAGTCTACAAATGAAAATTACAACAATATTTTTTTACGTTATCGGGAAGAAGAAGAAGCAAATCCAATAGAAGCTGTAGCTAGTAACGATGATATAAATACTCCAATTAATAAAACAGAACTGTTAGAAGCTGTCCAAATGTTAAAAAACACATCACCAGGCCCAGATG